>NC_027751.1:50676068-50691693 GCF_000695525.1 Brassica oleracea var. oleracea
AAAATGATATATATATATATATATTAATCTTAATAATTAATTAAATTAGACTTTTTACTTATATAATTTTTGTAATCATTTGTATTTTGTCATAACAAAATTTTTAAACCGTGGATCATAAAATTTGAATGTGAGACTCTTAACAGTTTTAGTAATTTATAGTCGTCTGTAAAAATTCAAAATATAACATATAAATAAAAATCTAAATTTTTATTATATGGTTATTGTGGCTGTTTAATTTATTTAATAGTTTAAAATTAAACAAATATGATAGAAGATACACTATTTTTTTTATCAAATCTTTATTATTCAAAATCATTAATTGCCATATATACTTTAGTCACATTAGGCAATTCCGTAAATTTTATTTAAGGAAATAATAAAGTACATTAATGATGAATTTATTGTTACTTTAATAAAAAGCTTATTATATAATTAGATGGACCAACATATTTCTCTAATGATTCTAAGAATCATTTTAATGATGACATGTGGCTACAAAAAGAAGTTGTAATGCTTCTCAAATAATATATAGGCGATATATTTCTTTCAATTAATCTTTTTATAATGATTCCACTTTTATAACTATTCTGTAATTGGTGATTTAATCATCGATCATGTTTTAAATAGTCGCATACATCACTTTAATAAATAAAGAATCTATATCCCAAAAGAAAATTAAAAAAAAATTAGATTAAAAAGCAAAAGTGAAAAAAAAAAACATAAACCTTCGGTAGGAGGAGAGACTTTAATGGTCCGTGTACTAAAAAAACCTTCGGTAGGGTGAGAGACTTCTCATTGTCTCTTCAAGTGCATCTGCTGTGTGCTCCATAGAGAAAATATCAGTACGGACTTGCTGATTTGAGGGTGTGAGTGGTGGATAAACCCTAGATCGGATTTCGATTTCTGGGTTTCTTCAACTCCTTCCAGAGATTTCAGAAAACTACGTAAGCTCGTCTGCTTCATATCATATGCTTGTGTATCTCATTTGACTCCACTTGATGGCTTTCGAGAATAAAGAGTCTTCCTTTGTTTTGGTTAAAGCCTGTGGCTTTATAGCTTGTGAAGTCTTTGTGCTATTGTTTGACTAATGTTTTGTATGAGATAACATGGGAATGTTTGTGTTTGAATGTTCTTGTAGAACGATGAACAGAAACCCTGTCTTGGATCCTACTCTTCAAGAGATTCTTCAAGTGGTTAAACCCACACGAGCTGATTGGGACACAAGGATCACCGTCCTTGATCAGCTGCGCGATGTTTTACAAACAGTAGAGAGTTTAAGAGGTGAATGTGTGGTTGCATCTTACTCCTTCACACTTTCCTAGCACTGTAATCAAATGATTTAGTCTGTTACTTACTAGTCCATTTTCTTGTTTGGGATTGTTAGGTGCTACTGTACAACCATTTGGATCCTTTGTCTCAAACCTCTTCACAAGATGGGGAGACTTGGACATCTCTGTTGACTTATTCAGCGGTGCATCAATCTTGTTCACTGGGAAGAAGCAGAAACAGACTTTACTTGCACAGTTACTTCGAGCAATGAGAGCTTCAGGTGTGACTCTTAAAGCCTTTTTCTTCACACTTTCTGATACTTATCTGATCTCTATTATCATGTGGCAATCAGGTCTATGGTACAGGCTGCAGTTTGTTATCCATGCGCGTGTTCCCATTCTGAAAGTAGTCAGCGGCCACCAGAGAATCTCATGCGACATTTCGATCGATAACCTGGAAGGGCTGTTGAAGAGCAGGTTCTTGTTCTGGATCAGTGAGATTGATGGGAGATTCCGTGACTTGGTTTTGCTAGTAAGTTTAACACAAGCTAGATTGTGTGTTTTGTGTGTTCCAAAAGGTTTTATTGATTAAGTACATGTATCTATCTTTATAGGTGAAGGAATGGGCTAAAGCTCATGATATCAACAACTCGAAGAACGGGACTTTCAACTCTTACTCTCTCAGTTTGTTAGTCATCTTCCATCTTCAGGTAACATATCTATTCTATTCAGTTACTACATCATTAGTATTCAACCGAAAAACCAAACCGAATCTGATCCAAAAAAATTGTCTCAAATAATCCAAACTAATTTGCATGTTAATTTTAGATATATAGCATACATTTTCAAATTTATATATATGGTATATTATTTTTACTTTTGGAATTTTAAGGATTTTAAGATATATTAGGATTTTTTTAATTTGTTTGCATAATTTAGATGGATATTTGAAACGGAACCGAACCAAAATTTATAAAGATCCGAATGGGGTTTAAATCTCTAACCCTGAAAATCTGAATAGATCCAAACAGAATTAATAAAACATGGTGTTAGAATATGTGTTGTGTTGTGTTGTTTGTTTGCAGACATGCGTGCCTGCTATTTTGCCGCCACTAGGAGAGATATATCCGAGGAGTGCTGTTGATGATCTGAAAGGTAAGCTACCTACTACGAAAAGTTTTTTGAAGCCGAACCACATAAACCTTATGAGGTTTTGGGATAAAAGTAGCTGCATGGTCTCTTCTTGTAGGTGAGCGAAAAACTGCAGAGGAAAGCATAGCACAGCTTTCTGCTGCTAACATAGCGAGATTCAAATCAGGTTCATCAAGATCAGTCAATAGAAGCTCCCTCTCTGAGCTTCTGGTCTCCTTTTTCGCAAAGGTGATTTAAACATAATATCTACTTAAGACGCATAATAGAGATCAGTTTCTTGACTCTGTTGTGGCTGTTTTTATCAGTTTTCAGACATAAACTTGAAGGCCACAGAGCTTGGTGTTTGCCCGTTTACTGGAAGGTGGGAAAACATAAGTAACAACACTAGATGGTTGCCTAAGACATACTCTCTCTTTGTAAGTCTCGCTCTTTCTCTTACTCTCTTGTTGACTTAAGTGTCTAAGTCAGTGTGTGTGTGTTTTTAGGTTGAAGATCCTTTTGAGCAACCGGAGAACGCAGCAAGGAGTGTGAGCCGCAAAAACTTGGACAGGATAGCGCAAGTGTTCGAGATGACGTCGCACAGACTCGCCACAGACTCTAACAGAAACTCCATCATTGGTGTTCTAACAGCGCCACACATTTCAGAGTCTTTAGTCGGAACAGCAAACGTCCAAAACCATCATCATCATGCAAACGGTGCGCGCCATCCCCACAATCTGCAAGGTCAGGCTAGACCATGGAACAACCAATTGCAGCAGAACTGGTCGCAGAGCAACAACATCCAGAATCCTCCATCCTGGCCAGGACCAGCACGGCCCCGGCCGCAACAGAAATGGTCTTCTCAGAATAATCCCAGGAACATGCGGCAGGGACAAGCACCTTTCCGAGGTCAAAGGCCTGTAGTAATGACAGAAGCTCAAACGCAGCAACAGCAGCAGAAGAGTCAGTATAAGAACGGGAAGCAGCCAATGACAAATGCACCTTCAGGTTCTAGTCAGAGTCAGGGTCACATTGGTAAGCCACCAGGTCAAGTTAATGGTGTGAGGTTTACAAGACCTGCTGGACCGATAAGTCAAAGTCAACGCGGACAGATGTGGAGGCCAAGACGCTGAGTAGTAAGTATGAGTTGTGTAGACTTCGGTCCAGAGACTTATCCTTCACGTTATTTTGGACGATATTGTAATTTTCACCATGGTGAAAAATTGTGATTTTTTTTCTTCTTTTTTTTCTTCTTCTAAGGATCGGATCCTTTGTGACAATCAATGATTAGGCAAGGCTTTACTCAGTAAAACACCACAACGGGAAAAAGTATAATTTCAAACAAATCGCACGAACCAAAGAAAATATATGAAGTCAAGTCAAAATTAAAATTCACTTAATTTTTTTATTTCATAAAACTAATAAAAATACTCCATACGTATGTGATTGGTTTTGTAAACAATTTTCAACTACTCAATATACTTAGTTTGGCAGTAATTTTTATTTATGTGAGAAAAAACAACCATTTCCCCCAAATTCTCAAAGCAACACCATCATTTAACCATGTGAATTTGAACTGAACCGAACAAACTTAACCTTATCCGGTTCATGTTTGATTTAGAGTCTATTTAAATTGAGTTTGGTTTGATAATCGGTTAGTTTAATTTCATTTTTTTTTAAAAACAAATTCAACCAAATTCTGAATAAGAAACTAGCTGAAACAACCAAAAACTATTTAAAATCCCAATCGATTTAAATCGAACACCTAACCGAAAACCGAAACTTCAATTAGAATTCGGTAGAATCTCCACAACCCAAAACCATCCGAATACTAAACCAAACCAAACCAAATCCAATCGAATTTATTTTGGTTCAGTTAATCACGATTTTAACCGAATCAAACTAACAAACCAAACTTCTACCGAACCCGCAGTCCTAAGTATCATCTCCAATCAACGGAGCTTTATCATTTTCAAAATCAAATCAGCAAATCTCTCACAAATCGACGGCGAGACTATGAGCGCCACCAATTCAGATTCGGTATCAACAACCGTAATGGAGACGGTGAACGGATCGCACCAATTCACGATCAAAGGCTACTCTCTCGCCAAAGGCATGAGCCCGGGGAGGTACATACAGAGCGACGTCTTCTCCGTGAACGGATACGACTGGGTGATCTACTTCTACCCCGACGGGAAGAACCCGGAGGAGAACTCAACGTACGTCTCTCTATTCATCGCCTTGGCGAGCGATTCTAGCGACATTAGGGCTTTGTTCGAGCTGACGCTGATGGATCAGAGCGGTAGAGGGAGGCATAAGGTTCATAGTCATTTTGATCGGGCGCTTGAAGGAGGTCCTTATACGCTTAAGTATAAAGGGAGCATGTGGTATTGTTACTCTTTACTCAGTTCTTACCATTTTGAGAGATGGAAAATGTATTTGAAATGCTTAGAAGTAGCCTGTGAAACAACACTCGAGATCCAAATCCGAATCCAAATGGATCATGTAAAATGTATCCGGACCCGAAGTGTTAGTAGCCGAACCAGAACGGTAACTCGAAAAAGTCCAAAACCACGAAAATTGGGCCGGAATAGCTGAATTAGTATCCGAAATAAGTATTAAAAACCATAAATAAGTGCTTCAAATACTCAATTTCATGTTTATTTTGATATCATATCTGAAAATAAGTATTTGAAACATAAATAACAACCTCAAATACTTACTTCAAAGTTTATTTTGATATGATATTTAACAATACGGAGGGTCGTAGAAATATCGTAAAATATACTCAAACCTGAAGTATTAGTAACCGAACCAATCAATATATTTAAAAGCCGAGTGAGGCTGATAAGCCGAAAAATCCGTTTCGAAAGGGTACCTGAACGTCCAGCCTTCTTTATCGGATACGGTTTTAAGTATTGTGAATCTTTATTTTGAACTCTTTCTTGTGGATCGTTTCAGGGGTTACAAACGCTTTTTAAGAAGAACAGCTTTAGAAGCATCTGACTACCTGAAGGATGACTGTCTTATCATCAACTGTACCGTTGGCGTCGTTAGAGCTCGCCTTGAGGGTCCTAAACAGTTTGGCATTGTGCCACCACCTTCAAACATGGGTCAGGGATTGAAAGACTTGTTAGACTCTGAACTTGGCTGCGACATTGCCTTTCGAGTCGGAGAGGAGACTTACAAAGCTCACAAACTGATCCTCGCAGCACGCTCGCCGGTTTTTCGAGCTCAGTTCTATGGACCGGTTGGGAATAACAGTGTGGATAGAGTAGTCATAGAGGACATCGAGCCTTCAATATTTAAGGTAACGTTGATAGTTTGCTGTACATTCAACTTAAAGTTCTACTGACTTGGAGTTTTTGAAATGTTTTGTAGGCTATGCTTAGCTTCATCTACACGGATGTACTTCCTGATGTGCATGAGATTACAGGGTCAACTTCTACCGCTTCATTCACAAATATGATACAACATCTCTTGGCAGCTGCTGACCTCTATGACCTTGGAAGGTTAAAGATACTGTGTGAAGCTTTTCTATGTGAAGAACTAAACGTTGATAATGTGGCAACAACACTTGCACTAGCTGACCAACACCAGTTCTTGCAGCTCAAAGCCTTCTGCTTAAAATTTGTTGCATCTCCAGCAAATTTGCGAGGTAAGTGTTGAATGATTAATGGGAAGTATCAGGTTTTCGGTCTGCATTTGTATGGCTGTATAGAAATTCTTTTGCGTATAGATCATGTTTTCTTGCGTCAGCTGTAACAGTAGTGTTGTGTGATAAGATAGTAAACATGGATGGATATACATTAAAAGCTGGAGTAACTGAGAGAATATAGTTTAAGCCACTTGTTTTCATCTTATGAAAGTTCATCATCTACTTTTTGTTGTTTTCTTTGATGATCAGTTTTTTTATATAATGCATTTGGTGCTTGTTGTGTGGCAATAATGATCCATAAGAGATGTCAAGTCTATTGTTAATGGAAGTTTTGTGTATACTGAAGTTTAAGTTTCTTGTCTTATGTTCAATTTGGATATAGGAGACTCGATGTTTGATTAGACGGCCTGAAGTTTATCATCCTAAATTAGGTGCGATAAATAGTGATTTCATCGTCTGTTCAGTTTCACATACATTTGCTGAACTTAATTGAAAACGGTGAATATGGGTATGTGTTTACAAATATGGTGGGACTTTTGATTATGCGAAACAGAGTGATACTACTTCAAATATATTATTATCCGTGAACAGAATCTAGGAAAAACTAAAAAAGGTAGTCATGTGTTTTGGTGCAGCCGTAATGAAGTCAGAAGGTTTCAAGCACTTGAACCAGAGCTGTCCCTCTGTGTTGCCTGAGTTGCTAAACACAGTTGCAGCTGCGGATAAGAGCTCGACGTCGAGTGGACAATCAAGCAAGAAAAGAAGTGTGAGCAGTGTGTTGGGCTGTGATACAAGCACAACAAATGCGAGACAGGTGAGGAGGACGTAGGATCGACCCAAGTGCAAGTAATGCTTTACTCTGATGCTACTTTGCTAGACTTTTTACTTATTGTAATGAAATAATTGTTTGTAGTATGTCTACAGTTAGTGTAAAGCTTTAGGCAATGGAACATCTGTTTGGCTTTGCGTGTTTGTAAAAGCTTTGGATAATACTAGGTAAAAAGCTTTGGAGTTAATAGTCTTTTTTGTTGTATCTCATCGTTAAAGTCGCCATTGAGTCTTTGTTTCGTCTGAAAATCTGCCGTGAGATGCAAGTTTGACGGTTTTCTCTTTTCTTCTCTATCTTGTGGAAGTGGTTAATAAGTAAATTGTCTTTTATTGATAAAAAAAAAAAAGTTAATTGTCTTTTTTTTAGTATATATCTGTGTTTGATTTGAGCGTATGGCAGCCCATGAAGAATAATGGTTTTAGGCCTGGCCCAAATTCCATTTATATAGTCTAAACTCATTTATAACATGATATAATCTAATATCTTATATATTAAAACATAAGTCACAACTTTGATTCATGTGTGATTTTTTAAAAATGAACCTAATGGACATATTTTTATAAAGTCATGTTACATTTAATCTCTAATCTTATCATTTAAATTTTAGGCCTACCAAAATTTTTTATTGGGTTATCAATAATTGGATTTAAAGAATAGATAGATCCATTGGATTTATAGATAGTATAAATTAAATAGATATAATTTAATGTTGTAATACTATACTGATATCTTGCATGTTTGCATTGTTTTAACTCTTCATTCTTGCATGTTTTGGTCATTTAGATTAGGAATTATGCATTTTAGTCCCCATTTTGCTTTGCATAAGTCTTTATCAGGTGTTAGAGTGTCCATTAAAGTTCTTGGAGGTACTTGGAGGCATTTGGGATCAAAAAGGAGGTGGAAAGTGTTATTTGGGCGAGTAGAATACCGGAGCGGGTAATATGAGCGACCTACGACACCCGCTCCGGAAGAAACGAAGGCAGAGCAAGGCGTTGCAGCGACCCTCGTCACCCGCTCTGAACTCAACTTACCGTCGACAATTTTCGAGTACCGGAGCGACCAAGACAGAGCGAGGTGGCAAACCCGCTGTGAAGCTAGAGCGACCCACCAAAGCGAGGTCTCGAACCCGCGCACGTTTCTCTTCTTCTGATCGAAAATTTATGTTTTATTTGGGCTCTTTCAGGTTGTTGACTGAGCCCACTAGGTTTTAGAAGTCATATAAATACTCTCTAAACCTAATGTTAGGATCTTATCTTGTTTTCTATCTAATCAAAAATCACTTTTAGGTGAAAGATCTAATCTTGTTCATTATCTTTTGTGATTGCTTGATTTCTTGAATCATTAATCATGTTTAGACTTAGATCAACTAATGATTTAGTGTCTACCATGATAATGAGTGAGTAGTCATCTTTGGGTTCATGGGTTATGATGATTAAGTGATGATCTAGAATGTTTAGAGTAAATTAATATGTTTCTTTGCTTGATTGAGTGATCTTAATGCTAATATAGAGTTGGCCATTTTAGATTAGAAATCTAGACATTTCATTGTCCGGAAGGTGTTCGATGAAATGTCTGAGCCAACTCAACATGCTCTTAGCTTACCCTACCAAAGGCATTTGATGTTAGGGGAGTTTAGAAAGTTGAATGATTTATTCTTAATGATTGCTTGATTGACACAAACCAAAGGAATTTGATGTTTGATCAATGAGAGTAAATGAGCCTTTGTCTTGACAAAGAACTTGTTTAGAATTGTTATCTAGACTTAGGGAATTATGTTGATTGAATCTTTGCCATTTTAGATTAAATCTTAGTCATCTGAAATCAAATTCCTACACCCATGACTCCTCTCTTATCCATTTGCTTGAGAATTACTAGTAAATTGTGTTAGAGTCTTGTTAGCTTAATCAAACCACTTCATTACATTGAATGCATTTAGCTTAAGTATGAACCTGAATTCTCTTGGAATTGAAACACTTAGAAATAAATTGACATCTAAAATACTACTTTGATTTGAACCTTGGACGCTTGAAAAGTCCATATCATATACCTCAATATGTTAAATATTTAAATATTTGTCGATGTTAACTTTTAAAATTATAAAGATTTTTTTTAAATAACAAAAATCATATTATCTAACAATGATTAATCTTTACTACCTTAAACTATATAGTTTTTAAAAAAAATTAAACAAAAACTAAATGTTTAATTATTTACTCGATAATATAAATCTATGAAGCGAAAAATTTAATTTTTAAAAAACTTTCTAAATTTGCGAAATGTTACAAGATCTTTGAATATGACAATAAAATAATATTTTACTAATCTTCATATATATAGTTACGATTTTAATAATGAAATAATAATCCGAAAATATATATATATAAGATTATACAAATACATGTGAAAGTTTAAGACAATCTATTCAATGAAAAAAAATACCGTAAACTTATTATGTTTTAAAAAATGATATACACATATATTATAATATATATCAATTTAGAATTGAAAACAAAATATTTATATAAAAATATATAAAAATAAATGAAAAGAAAAATCTGCGCGGTTGCGCGGATCGAGATCTAGTCATTATTAAATGATTATGGGCAAAGTGTGTGGGTCAAAGCTGAAATCAAGAAGCTGCCTACATATTCACTCCGTGAGGGCATGATTAACCCCGGTCTCTTAGCCGGGGTTCTTAACTCATTATTTAACACTATTTTTTTTACATTTTTCGGCTAAGAAACAGTTCTTATATCTCTTATTTAAGAGACGGTTCTTAGCTTTTCTTAGTTAAAATCTAAGAAAAGCTAAGAAACATCTATTATCCGAAGCTATGAACCCAGTTAAGAGGATGATGTTAATAAAAGTCTGGTTGTTTAGTGTATTTCCACTACTTCTTTTGGCACTTTTCACATTTTTTAAATCATTGGACTTTCTATAATGTTATTATATTTATTTTAAACCAAAATTTTCTAAATGGTCTGGTGTTGTACTATTGTGTGCAATTGCGCATACGGGGATACCGTTAGCAACTCGTTTCATGGTGGCGTGTATGTGTCAAAATGGAACATGCTTTTATGATATTGGTTTCTAATAGGTATCAACATTTAATTGATTTACTTTTTTAAAAAATAAAACAAAACTATGATAAAATATTAATATTCTAAGACACTCTAGTGCATATGTGACCCATAAGAGCATCATTATCCCAGCAACCATGAAAGATTGCTTAAATGTTTTTTTTTGGGTCTAAATATAAAAAAAAAAAAAATTAAAAAGTACACCAATCGCGGGCCGCCACGTGTTGGTGGGGCCCGCGAACAGTACAAGCAACAAAGAAAGCTCGGTGCTTATTTTGCATACGGAAGAGACGATGCTTGTGTTTTTGGTGAGGCCCGAGGCCATAAGCAACTCTTTTCTTAGAGCGATAAAGATGCTCCAAGGGTGCTCTTACAGTTTATATATGGTGTCATATTATAATACTGTCAAAGTGTAATCTGATTTGAATATTTTGACCAAGAGTCTTGAACCGTTGTGTTTTTTTTTCATTAAACATTTGAACTGCTAATATTTAGTTCTTTTTAGTCAACAATGAGATTTGTGAGCGATATAATCCAGGATTTTGTTGCTAACAACTTTTGTATGGTTTAGATATTATACGATATAATTTCCTGTAAAGTTGTAGTAGTCTTGACTATTTATAGTCGGTAAATAAGATTCGTATCCTTAAAAGAAATTAATCAGTTTTCATGATATAATAATTTAAAAACTCATGAACCTATTTCTCTCTTTAGGTTTTAGTTATCATGACCGACACAAATATTATACAGTGAAAAGCTAAATCCACATGAGGTTTAGTTAAAAGTTTAATAATTTTAGTCAAATTTTGTTTAAGATTTAGTCAAATATTATAGAAGTTTTAGTCCAACCTCATACCAGTCGTTGGTCAAACTTAATGAGACAAATATAGAAATGTTTTTCATGGTAAAGATTTCTACTCTACAAAATGTTATATAAATATAGTACTTCTTGAAGATATAGACAATTATAAAATCTCTTGTGTTTTGTATATCAAACTAATAGTAAAATAAACACAATGGCTTTTACAAAATCATCTGTGACTCTTTTTCTTATAATAATGCTGACAATTTCGTTTTCAAACGATAGAGTTATGGCGAGGCCAGGTAACTTTTTATTGTTCATCTATCTTTTATCATCTTAAGTGCAATGGTTGCATAATTTCTTTTATTTTTAATACAGATTTGGTATAAACCAGTTATGTGTGATATTTATGTAAAATTGTTTTCATCAAATGTCTTACAAACACACTTGGGTTGTGTATTTGCAGGGATTAAACAAGGAGAAGGTGAAACATGCATTGGAAGATGTGCGCAACAGTATGGAAATAGACAATGTAGTAAAAATTGTATTGCTCATAATTATTCAGGAGGAGAGTGTGCTTTTGTTTCAGGAGGCGCAACCATACCACAATGCTGTTGTTTCAAATGATAGATAGAGATCGATTGTGTTTTACTTTCCAATTTCTTGATACAGAATCCAATGAAATAAAACTAATATTAATACTACCGCTTTTATAATGGGTTGTTGAGCCATTATTTATAACGTTATATATTACTATCAGTCAAAATTATAGAATTCAAAATAACAAATAAAACAACTACAGAAATATTTTGAATACTCTAAAATATCTAATCACCTTAACATATATTACAACATTAACATATTTAGCTAATTTCAGATATTTTCGGATCCTAGTTCAGATTTCGATTTGATTCGGGTTATAACCGAACCCCAAAGTACTAAGCTCATAAGTCTCGTTCGGATCCGGTTTTAATTTTTCCGGTTCGGATTTAAATAGGTACTTCGAATTCGAATTGAGGTAAAAACGATTTGGCCTAATTTCGCTTAAGAATGATTGGGCTAGTGATTTGCGTAAGAATAATTTGTCATTTTGTATTGCTGATAATTTAAAATTAGCATAGCTGTTAAATTAACTGCCGGCCCAAAGAAGCCTAACTAATTTGGTATTGTGTGCTTTTAATCGTAAACCTTACTAAGAAAATAATTGAAACTGAAGAGACTGTATTTATTAAAGATTTGGATAGTGCTTTATTAATTTTTAGTGTTATGATTTAGTCTAATCTGAAATTTTTTATTTCGTCAACTACCACTGTGACGTCTAGAGCATCTCCAATGTACACCTCTATAATTTCCTATAAAATAGAGATTTCTATTATAGAGGTAAAAATGCTCCAATGTATGCCTCTATAATAGAATTCTTCTAGAGAAAAATTATTTTTGCCTTTATATTTAGAGGTGAAAATAGCATATCTCTATATTTTCCACTATAAATAGAGGAACTCTATTATAGAGGCATACATTGGATCATTTTCACCTCTATAATAAAGTTTTTCTATTTTAGAGGAAAATATAGAGATAGAAATAGGGGGGGGTTGGAGATGGTCTTAGTCAAGCCCGAAAGCATGATTGAAAAAAGAAATGGAAGTGTGTTCGGTTTAATGGTGACGGTGAACGGATCGCACCAATTCACGATCAAAGGCTACACTCTCGCCAAAGGCATGAGCCCGGGGAGGTACATACAAAGCGACATCTTCTCAGTGAACGGATACGACTGGGTGATCTACTTCTACCCCTACGGGAAGAATCCGGAGGAGAACTCCACGTACGTCTCTCTCTCTTCATCGCCTTGGCGAGCGATTCTAGCGACATTAGGGCTTTTTTTGAGCTGACGCTGATGGATCAGAGCGGTAGAGGGAGGCATAAGGTTCATAGTCATTTTGATCGGGAGCTTGAAGGAGGTCCTTATACGCTTAAGTATAAAGGGAGCATGTGGTAATGGCATCTTTTACTCAGTTCTTACCATTTGAGAGATTAAAAATGTATTTGAAATGCTTAGAAGTAGCCTGAATAATGATATAAAATGTATCTGGACCAAAGTGTTAGTAGCCGAACCGGAACTATACCTCGAAAAATAGTCCTAAACCAGAAATTTTTGGCAGGGATAGCTGAATTAGTATCCGAAATAAGTATTAAAAACCATGAATAAGTGCTTCGAATACTCAATTTCATGTTTATTTTGATATCAGATCTGAAAATAAGTATTCGACAAGACAAGATCTGTAAATTTCTTAAATTTTTTTCATAGATTTATTACCAGTACGTTTGTCATATATCTATTTATATATAAATAGTTGTATAGTACTATGATTTGGTGTGTAATGTGTATATATCTCACGTATGAGCATATGCTTGAATTATCTAAAATAGTTTTCATATATAATTAGATTAGATTCTTAATGTAATTGTATATGGTTTAATCAACCTTGATTCATGTGTTATGTTTTTTAAAAATAGACATATTACTAGAAAGTCATGTTACATTTAATCTATAATCATATTATTATTATAGGTCTAAATAACTCATTTTTTAGATTATAAGAACTAAATAATATGTCTATAACACAATATTGATACTTTTCCAAGCAAAAAAAAAACGTGATATGGAAACTCTGTTATCAATTTTAACTTCCATATCATGTACCATCGTGTTTGAAAGAGACTCCAATGAGCATAAATATTTCTCGAGACTTCTACACCTAATCAGGTACATTTTTAAAACTAAAATGATTTCACATTGATTTGTGTTTTGTATATAGTTCATTTACAAAATATAATTAAATGTTTAATTAAATTCTTTATAAAATTCATACATGAAGCTTTAAGTTTAGTTTTTGTTAAGTTTCTTATTTTGTGAAATGTTTGATTATCTTTGGAGATGATAATATTTTAATATTTTCCAAATTCTATTTCTATTTATTTATTCATGAATGAAATACTAATCCAACAAACAAAAAAATATATAAGAAGAAATAAACACATGTGAAATTTTGAAACAATCTATTTGATGGAGAACAAGTATACTCTAATATTATTATGTTTGAACAACCTTAGTATTCTCGATAATATATATTTATGAAGCTAAAAGTTTAATTTTTTAATAACTTGTGAAAGTTTGATACAACCAATTCAATAAAAAAAATATACGGCAAAATTATTATGTTTTAAAAAGTGATTGACACACCTCGTATATATTATAATATATACCAATTTAGAATTTAAAACAAAATATTTATATAAAAATAAATGAAAACAAACACCCGCACGGTTGCACGGATCGAGATCTAGTGTACATTAAGAATCTAATCCAATTATATATGAAAACTATTTTAGATAATTCAAGCATATGCTCGTACGTGAGATATATACACATTACAGACCAAATCATAGTACTATACAACTATTTATATATAAATAGATATATGACAAACGTACTGGTAATAAATCTATGAAATTTTTAAAAGAAATTTACAGATCTTTTCTTGTATTTATAAATACCCAATCACGTGGGCCATGAAAATGGATCTAATGGGCTTATTCCTAAAAAGTCATGTCACATTTAAATTCTAATCTTATCATTTAAATTTTGGGCCTACCAGAAATTTTTACTGGACTATCAATAATTGGATTTAGAGAATAGATGATCCATTGAATTTATAGATAGTATAAACTAAATATATACAATTTAATTTTGTAATACTATACTTCTATATGTTAAATATTTAAATATTTGTCGACGTTAACTTTTAAAATTATAAAGATTTTTTTTAAAACAACAAAAATCATATTATCTAACAATGATTAATCTTTACTACCTTAAACCAATGAAAACAAATTTTAAACTATATAGTTTTGAAAAAAAATTAAACAATAACTAAATTTTTAATTATTTACTCGATAATATAAATCTATGAAGCGAAAAGTTTAATTTTTTAAAAACTTTCTAAATTTGTGAAATGTTACAAGATCTTTGAATATAACAATAAAAAAATATTTTACTAATATTTATATATATATAGTTACGATTTTAATAATGAAATAATAATCCAAAAATATATATATATAAGAAGATACAAATACATGTGAAAGTTTAAGACAATCTATTCAATGAAAAAAATATACCGTAAACTTATTATGTTTTAAAAAATGATAGACACATATATTATAATATATACCAATTTAGAATTGAAAACAAAATATTTATATAAAAATATATATAAAAATAAATGAAAACAAAAATCTTCGCTGTTGCGCGGATCGAGATCTAGTCATTATTAAATGATTGTGGGCAAAGTCTGTGGGTCAAAGCTGAAATCAAGAAGCTGCCTACCTCTTCACTCCATGAGGGCATGATTAACTCCGGTCTCTTAGCCGGGGTTCTTAATTCATGTTTTGACACTTTTTTTTTTATACTTTTCGACTAAGAAACGGCTCTTATATCTCTTATTTAAAAGACTGTTCTTATCTTTTCTTAGTTAAAATCTAAGAAAATCTAAAAACCATCTCTTAGCCGAAGCTAAGAACTCCAATTAAGAGAGTGGGGTTAATCATGGTCTGGTTGCTTAGTGTATTTCCACTGCTTCATTTGGCACTTTTCACATTTTTTAAATCATTGGACTTTCTATAATGTTATTATATTTTTTTTAACCAAAATTTTCTAAATGGTCTGGTGTTGTTATTGTGTGCAATTGCGCATACGGGGATACCGTTAGCAGCTCGTTTCATGGTGGCGTGTATGTGTCAAAATGGAACATGCTTTTATTGCATACATAAGAACTTTTGAACTCTTATGATGGT
>NC_027751.1:50697437-50714298 GCF_000695525.1 Brassica oleracea var. oleracea
ATAAATGAAAACAAACACCCGCACGGTTGCACGGATCGAGATCTAGTGTACATTAAGAATCTAATCCAATTATATATGAAAACTATTTTAGATAATTCAAGCATATGCTCGTACGTGAGATATATACACATTACAGACCAAATCATAGTACTATACAACTATTTATATATAAATAGATATATGACAAACGTACTGGTAATAAATCTATGAAATTTTTAAAAGAAATTTACAGATCTTTTCTTGTATTTATAAATACCCAATCACGTGGGCCATGAAAATGGATCTAATGGGCTTATTCCTAAAAAGTCATGTCACATTTAAATTCTAATCTTATCATTTAAATTTTGGGCCTACCAGAAATTTTTACTGGACTATCAATAATTGGATTTAGAGAATAGATGATCCATTGAATTTATAGATAGTATAAACTAAATATATACAATTTAATTTTGTAATACTATACTTCTATATGTTAAATATTTAAATATTTGTCGACGTTAACTTTTAAAATTATAAAGATTTTTTTTAAAACAACAAAAATCATATTATCTAACAATGATTAATCTTTACTACCTTAAACCAATGAAAACAAATTTTAAACTATATAGTTTTGAAAAAAAATTAAACAATAACTAAATTTTTAATTATTTACTCGATAATATAAATCTATGAAGCGAAAAGTTTAATTTTTTAAAAACTTTCTAAATTTGTGAAATGTTACAAGATCTTTGAATATAACAATAAAAAAATATTTTACTAATATTTATATATATATAGTTACGATTTTAATAATGAAATAATAATCCAAAAATATATATATATAAGAAGATACAAATACATGTGAAAGTTTAAGACAATCTATTCAATGAAAAAAATATACCGTAAACTTATTATGTTTTAAAAAATGATAGACACATATATTATAATATATACCAATTTAGAATTGAAAACAAAATATTTATATAAAAATATATATAAAAATAAATGAAAACAAAAATCTTCGCTGTTGCGCGGATCGAGATCTAGTCATTATTAAATGATTGTGGGCAAAGTCTGTGGGTCAAAGCTGAAATCAAGAAGCTGCCTACCTCTTCACTCCATGAGGGCATGATTAACTCCGGTCTCTTAGCCGGGGTTCTTAATTCATGTTTTGACACTTTTTTTTTTATACTTTTCGACTAAGAAACGGCTCTTATATCTCTTATTTAAAAGACTGTTCTTATCTTTTCTTAGTTAAAATCTAAGAAAATCTAAAAACCATCTCTTAGCCGAAGCTAAGAACTCCAATTAAGAGAGTGGGGTTAATCATGGTCTGGTTGCTTAGTGTATTTCCACTGCTTCATTTGGCACTTTTCACATTTTTTAAATCATTGGACTTTCTATAATGTTATTATATTTTTTTTAACCAAAATTTTCTAAATGGTCTGGTGTTGTTATTGTGTGCAATTGCGCATACGGGGATACCGTTAGCAGCTCGTTTCATGGTGGCGTGTATGTGTCAAAATGGAACATGCTTTTATTGCATACATAAGAACTTTTGAACTCTTATGATGGTTTCTAATAGGTATCAACATTTAATTGATTTACTTTTTTAAAAATAAAATAAAACTATGATAAAATATTACTCCCTCCGTTCCCGAAAGTAAGATTTTTAAGACTTTTTTCTTGTTCCACAAAGATAGATTTTCTATATTGTTAAGGTATTTTTTTATATTTTTGAGGAACATTGACTAAGAATATTCGAATTGATTAAATTTCATTGATGGAAAATAATTGGAAAGTGTATAATAAAAGTAAAAATAAATTAAATTATAAACATTTATTAAATTCTTAATAAGCGTGCATACTATAGAAAATTTTACTTTCGGGAACAAATGTAGTAGTATTATAAGACACTCTAGTGGATATGTGACCCATAAGGGTGCTCTTACAGTTTATATATGGTGTCGTCTTATAATACTGTCAAAGTGTAATCTGATTTGAATATTTTGACCAAGAGTCTTGAACCGTTGTGTTTCTTTCTCATTAAACATTTGAACTGCTAATATTTAGTTCTTTTCAGTCAACAATGAGATTTGTGAGCGATATAATCCAGGATTTTGTTGCTAACAACTTTTGTATAGTTTAGATATTATACAATATAATTTCCTGTAAAGTTGTAGTAGTCTTGACTATTTATAGTCGGTAAATAAGATCGTATCCTTAAAAGAAATTAATCAATTTTCATGATATCATAATTTAAAAACTCATGAACCAATTTTTCTCTTTAGGGTTTAGTTATCATGACCGACTCAATATTATACAGTGAAAAGCTAAATCCACATGAGGTTTAGTTAAAAGTTTAATAATTTTAGTCAAATTTTGTTTAAGATTTAGTCAAATATTATAGAAGTTTTAGTCCAACCTCATATCAGTCGTTGGTCAAACTTAATGTGACAAATATAGAAATGTTTTTCATGGTAAAGATTTCTACTCTACAAAATGTTATATAAATAGAGTACCTCTTGAAGATATAGACAATTATAAAATTTCTTGTGTTTTGTATATCAAACTAATAGTAAAATAAACACAATGGCTTTTACAAAATCATCTGTGACTCTTTTTCTTACAATAATACTGACAATTTCGTTTTCAAACGATAGAGTTATGGCGAGGCCAGGTAACTTTTTATTGTTCAACTATCTTTTATCTTCTTAAGTGCAATGGTTGCATAATTTCTTTTATTTTTAATACAGATTTGGTATAAACCAGTTATGTGTGATATTTATGTAAAATTGTTTTCATCAAATGTCTTACAAACACACTTGGGTTGTGTATTTGCAGGGATTAAACAAGGAGAAGGTGAAACATGCATTGGAAGATGTGCGCAACAGTATGGAAATAGACAATGTAGTAAAAATTGTATTGCTCATAATTATTCAGGAGGAGAGTGTGCTTTTGTTTCAGGAGGCGCAACCATACCACAATGCTGTTGTTTCAAATGATAGATAGAGATCGATTGTGTTTTACTTTCCAATTTCTTGATACAGAATCCAATGAAATAAAACTAATATTAATACTACCGCTTTTATAATGGGTTGTTGAGCCATTATTTATAACGTTATATATTACTATCAGTCAAAATTATAGAGAGATTCTACGCAATTAAATTATAACCAATGTTTAAAATCGTTTAAAAATATATATTTTTAAACCACAAAAATTGACAAAAATAATTTAAAAATATAAAAGTTATTTACAAATCGAATTAAAAATTAGTTAAGCTATCTAAGTTAACTAAAAATTATTCAAAATAACAAATAAAACAACTACAAAAATATTTTGAATACTCTAAAATATCTAATCACCTTAACATATATTACAACATTAACATATTTAGCTAATTTCAGATATCTTCATATCCTAGTTTGGATTTCGATTTGAATCGGGTTATAACCGAACCCCAAAGTACTAAGCTCATAAGTCTCGTTCGGATATTTTTGTAAAACAGTTCGGGTCCGGTTTTGATTTTTCCGGTTCGGATTTAAATAGGTACTTCGAATTGAGGTAAAAACGCTTTGACCTAATTTTGCGTAAGAATGATTGGGCTAGTGATTTGCGTAAGAATAATTTGTCATTTTGTATTGCTGATAATTTAAAATTAGCATAGCTGTTAAATTAATTGCCGGCCCAAAGAAACCTAACTAATTTGGTATTGTGTGCTTTTAATCGTAAACCTTACTAAGAAAATAATTGAAACTGAAGAGACTGTATTTATTAAAGATTTGGATAGTGTTTTATTAATTTTTAGTGTTATGATTTAGTCTAATCTGGAAATTTTTTTATTTCGTCAACTGCCACTGTGACGTCTAAGAGCATCTCCAATGTACACTTCTATAATTTTTTCTAAAATAGAGATCTCTATTATAAAGTAAAAATGCTCCAATGTATGCCTCTATAATAGAATTCTTCTAGAGAAAAATTACTTTTGCCTTTATATTTAGAGGTGAAAATAGCTTATCTCTATATTTTCCCCTATAAGTAGAGGAACTCTATTATAGAGGCATACATTGGATCATTTTCACCTCTATAATAAAGTTTCTCTATTTTAGAGAAAAATATAGAGATAGAAATAGGGGTGGGTTGAGATGGTCTTAGTCAAGCCCGAAAGCATGATTGAAAAAAGAAATGGAAGTGTGTTCGGTTTAATGGAGACGGTGAACGGATCGCACCAATTCACGATCAAAGGCTACTATCTCGCCAAAGGCATGAGCCCAGGGAGGTACATACAGAGCGACGTCTTCTCAGTGAATGGATACGACTGGGTGATCTACTTCTACCCCGACGGGAAGAATCCGGAGGAGAACTCCACGTACGTCTCTCTCTCTCTATCGCCTTGGCGAGCGATTCTAGCGACATTAGGGCTTTGTTCGAGCTGACGCTGATGGATCAGAGCGGTAGAGGGAGGCATAAGGTTCATAGTCATTTTGATCGGGAGCTTGAAGGAGGTCCTTATACGCTTAAGTATAAAGGGAGCATGTGGTAATGGTATCTTTTACTCAGTTCTTACCATTTGAGAGATTAAAAATGTATTTGAAATGCTTAGAAGTAGCCTGAATAATGGTATAAAATGTATCCGGACCCGAAGTGTTTGTAGCCGAACTGGAACTATACCTCGAAAAATAGTCCAAAACCGAAATTTTTTGGCAGGAATAGTTGAATTAGTATCCGAAATAAGTATTAAAAACCATGAATAAGTGCTTCGAATAATCAATTTCATGTTTATTTTGATATCATATCTGAAAATAAGTATTCGACAAGACAAGATCTGTAAATTTCTTAAACTTTTTTCATAGATTTATTACCAGTACGTTTGTCATATATCTATTTATTATTTTTTTAAAAATAAAACAAAACTATGATAAAATATTAATATTCTAAGACACTCTAGTGCATATGTGACCCATAAGAGCATCATTATCCCAGCAACCATGAAATGTTGCTTAAATTTTTTTTTGTCTAAATAGAAAAAATAAAAAATAAAAAAGTGCACCAATCGCGGGCTACCACGTGTTGGTGGGGCCCGCGAACAGGACAAGCAACAAAGAAAACTCAGTGCTTATTTTGCAGGCGGAAGAAACGATGCTTGTTTTTTGGTGAGGCCCCAGGCCATAAGCAACTCTTTTCTTAGAGCGATAAAGATGCTCCAAGGGTGCTCTTACAGTTTATATATGGTGTCGTATTATAATACTGTCAAAGTGTAATCTGATTTGAATATTTTGACCAAGAGTCTTGAACCGTTGTGTTTTTTTTTCCATTAAACATTTGAACTGCTAATATTTAGTTCTTTTCACTCAACAATGAGATTTGTGAGCGATATAATCCAGGATTCTGTTGCTGACAACTTTTGTATAGTTTAGATATTATACGATATAATTTCCTGTAAAGTTGTAGTAGTCTTGACTATTTATAGTCGGTAAATAAGATCGTATCCTTAAAAGAAATTAATCAATTTTAATGATATCATAATTTAAAAATTCATGAACCAATTTCTCTCTTTAGGGTTTAGTTATCATGACCGACTCAATATTATACAGTGAAAAGCTAAATCCACATGAGGTTTAGTTAAAAGTTTAATAATTTTAGTCAAATTTTGTTTAAGATTTAGTCAAATATTATAGAAGTTTTAGTCCAACCTCATATCAGTCGTTGGTCAAACTTAATGTGACAAATATAGAAATGTTTTTCATGGTAAAGATTTCTACTCTACAAAATGTTATATAAATAGAGTACCTCTTGAAGATATAGACAATTATAAAATTTCTTGTGTTTTGTATATCAAACTAATAGTAAAATAAACACAATGGCTTTTACAAAATCATCTGTGACTCTTTTTCTTACAATAATACTGACAATTTCGTTTTCAAACGATAGAGTTATGGCGAGGCCAGGTAACTTTTTATTGTTCAACTATCTTTTATCTTCTTAAGTGCAATGGTTGCATAATTTCTTTTATTTTTAATACAGATTTGGTATAAACCAGTTATGTGTGATATTATGTAAAATTGTTTTCATCAAATGCCTTACAAACACACTTAGTTGTGTATTTGCAGGGATTAAACAAGGAGAAGGTGAAACATGCATTGGAAGATGTGCGCAACAGTATGGAAATAGACAATGTAGTAAAAATTGTATTGCTCATAATTATTCAGGAGGAGAGTGTGCTTTTGTTTCAGGAGGCGCGACCATACCACAATGTTGTTGTTTCAAATGATAGATAGAGATCGATTGTGTTTTACTTTTCAATTTCTTGATACAGAATCCAATGAAATAAAACTAATATTAATACTACCGCTTTTATAATGGGTTGTTGAGCCATTATTTATAACGTTATATATTACTATCAGTCAAAATTATAGAGAGATTCTACGCAATTAAATTATAACCAATGTTTAAAATCGTTTAAAAATATATATTTTTAAACCACAAAAATTGACAAAAATAATTTAAAAATATAAAAATTATTTACAAATCGAATTAAAAATTAGTTAAGCTATCTAAGTTAACTAAAAATTATTCAAAATAACAAATAAAACAACTACAAAAATATTTTGAATATTCTAAAATATTTAATCACTTTAACATATATTACAACATTAACATATTTAGCTAATTTCAGATATCTTCGGATCCTAATTCGGATTTCGATTTGATTCGGGTTATAACCGAACCCCAAAGTACTAAGCTCATAAGTCTCGTTCGGATATTTTTGTAAAACAGTTCGGATCCGGTTTTGATTTTTCCGGTTCGGGTTTAAATAGGTACTTCGAATTGAGGTAAAAACGCTTTGGCCTAATTTTGCTTAAGAATGATTGGGCTAGTGATTTGCGTAAGAATAATTTGTCATTTTTTTATTGCTGATAATTTAAATTAGCATAGCTGTTAAATTAACTGCCGGCCCAAAGAAACCTAACTAATTTGGTATTGTGTGCTTTTAATCGTAAACCTTACTAAGAAAATAATTGAAACTGAAAAAGACGGGAAAATTGCCAAAACAGAATAAAAAAATAGAATGGTTGTCCCTATGGTATAAATTCAATCTAAAGTTGTCCCTATAGTATAATTTTCTTCATAATACCTAAACTAACCTTAAACTAATCCCAAATTGTATTTAAAAAATATGGAAATCAATTTGTAAAAATGGTTGCCGAATAAAAAAGAAAAACAAAGGGAAAATTGGAAAATGGATTAAAACCATTCTGTTTTTTTTTTTCCCGTAACCCTAATAAAGAAAACAATCTCTCCGCCTCTCTATACGGCGACGACGAAGGCGATTCTGTCTTCTCCGGTGAAATCAACGGCGACTGCAGACGCCACCGGTGGAACCCGTTTCTTTTCCCCTACCGGTGGAACCCTTTGTCTTCTCCTACATATTGAAGGTAAACACCAACGTTCTCCATCCAATTTCAATCATAAAGTTTGTTTCTTTCTCCTTCTTGTTCTAATACTTTTCTCTGGATCTCTGGATATCTCGACAAACAAAGGCGATTTCGGAACTTCTCTTGGTCATTGGTGAAATCGAGTTTGTCTTCAACCTCCCCGCCTCTCTCTTTCTCCGACATTGCTAGCGCATAAGGTATGTTCTCAATACTTCATATGTCAAGTGGTTTGAGTTCTTCATTCGGGTTTGAAGCTAGCATTTCTCTCTTTCTTTATCCGGTTCTTTATTGCATTTCTCTGTGTTTGAGTTCTTCATTTGGGTTACTCTTTTTATATTCGTTTCTTAGGATTTTAAGTGTTGTTAACTGATTATATGAACAGATTTCGATTGTGAATTGGCTTACTTTGATTAACAGATTTCTTGTGTTTGTCTCTGCTTCAATCAATTTCAGTCTTTAACTTGAATCAATTTTTTTTGTCTTTTCTAGATATGGAGTTAGAGCTACCTAAGCGAGTGTATGCAGAGGGTTTAGAACCTCAGGTGAAGAAGATCAATAACTGCTGCCGCATGGAACTTATCAGAGATCTGAAGAAAGCTATGCCTGCGGAGTACGATGATGTCAAGATAGATCCTGTTTTCAAACATATCATGGCGATTGCGGAAAATAACCTCAAGTTTTCGGGGAAATTGGTGGATAGCTTCTTGTGTAAGCAGCTGATTACCTCGAAGATGCATGAGAAGTGGTTTATATTTGCAAGGAAGCCTCTCCGGTTTTCGCTTCAGGAGTACCACACTGTGACAGGCCTCAAGATCTCGCGGGAAAGTAGCTGTGACGTAATTAAATGGAAAAGTGATGGCGGATTTTGGAGTGAACTACTAAGGACAGGTGGTAAGATCACCTTGCAGTCGATCAAAAAGGTGCATCTACAAGAAGTTCACAGCTGGTCTCGGCGTGATAGGATGAGGTTGATCTACTTGTGTGTGATAATGGGTGTGGTGATGGGGAGAGATGAGAAGGTGAACATCCCTCATATGTACATCAAGCTGGTGATGGATCTCGAGAAGCTTCGGAACTTCCATTGGGGTCTTCACTCCTACGACTTCTTACTGAGTTCCATTGAGAAGGTTAGGAAGAAGTTGGGTAAGAAGAACAGCTACATTTTCGAGGGGTTCTCCTATGCGTTCCAGATTTGGATTATGGAAGCAATTCCGGATTTTGGAGAAATATGTGGCAGCAAAGTCTCGGACAGTTTCTGCGGTCCAAGGTGTGGAAATTGGAAAGGAGTTGCAAAAGTTTCTTATGAAGATATCATTCAACTTGAGGAATCGTTTACTGAGAAGGTATGAATATTTATTGTATTCTTTTATATGGCTGTTGCATATTTTTTAAAGGTTATAATGATGTTTTATTGGTTGATTTGTAGTTAGGTAAATAATTAATGATGTTTTATTGGTTGATTTGTGGTTAGGTAAATAATTAAGGGAAAATTTGGATAAATGCACTTCAATAAGAATATAATTTGAAAAATACACCTTTGTTTAAGCTTTTTGAAAAATACACTTATCTATATATAAATTTACCAAATTGCCCAATCTTAATAGTTATCAATTTCTATTAAACAATTTTTAAAAAAATTATTTTAAAAGAAAATCGTTAGAGATAGGGAATTATTTGTGAATCCACTGTTCAGAATTTTTTCCAATTCTTTCATATACACATGAAAGTAATCTTTCGATAAGACTTCAATGCAAGATTGTGGTGTCTATACAATAAAGTTCATCGAGTGCCACTCGCTTGGATTGAAGTTGTCGATGGTGAATGATGGTAACATCAAAGAAGCTCGCCACAGAATTTTGTGGGATCTATGGGAAGCGGCAAACGACCCGGAATTGGTTGAGAGGATGTCAAATTATGAACCTCCAGAGTGTCTCACTTCAACCGTAGAAGAGATTCTGTGAGAATCGATTTTTAAATGTAACTAGTTCGGCTTTTATTCTAACTTTTAGGATAAAAATGCTTAATCTAATGTGTGTTTTATTAGGAACATGAATGCTTAATCCCTCTAATGAATTGCTTTTGGGTTTATTATTCTAAGTTTTTGACAATGTGTTTAATGAGACCCAAAAAAGTCATGTCGGCGACAACAATCAACCGTAACGAGACCCTAAACAATACCCTAAATGAGACAACATTCGAAAACATAACGATACCCTAAACATACCCTAAACAGAAACCAGTCATTCAATCGAGAGTCTAAAAACACATAACGAGACCCTAAACATGCCCTACATAACGAGATCCTAAACATGCCCTACATAACGAAACCCTAAACATACCCTAACGAGAAACCAAAACAACATTAATCATGCATTCTAATAGCCGTTGTAGAAGAAATCAACCGATAAGAGTATATAAACGAATCAAATCCAATACACTAAACTTGGTTTCTTGTAAACTCGACTTTTGATCCAAATCAGCAATAAAACCCGACCCGAATTAGATCCACAAATAACCTAATACCCGACATATTTAAACCAAAAACCCGAGTTTTCCCCATTTTTTCAGAATTCTCTTCTCTGTCGAGAACATTTTTCTCTCTGAATCAATTTTCCTAAAACATGAATACTCCAAGGCGATATTCGTACGGGGTGCCATCTAGGTGCTGGTGTGGGAAGGGGGTTGTGATTTTCTATTCGAGAACAGATGAGAATCCTTACCGACGGTTCTATAGATGCGAAATTGGGTCACAGGTTCATGGTTTCGATTTGTTTAAGGATTCAAATACATAATAGTTATCTGTTCATATCGAAACTCTGTTTTGTTAAAGGCGTTGGTCATGGCTTTGATATCTTTTGTCTGAATCGATTTTTGATTAAGAGAGATGAACACGCTGTCCTGACTTTATTTTTCTTCTATGTAGCGAAAAAATGAAACCCATTTATTTAAGTGGGTTGATGAAGCTTTGGTTGATGAGTTTCAAAAGCTAGATGCAGAGCAAGGGAGAATAACAGAAGCAATTGAAGATCTGAAAACGAGTATGAAAGAGACAGTTGAAGAAGAAGTAAGGAAGCAAAAAAATTCCCTTGAATTAGGTTGTTTAGGAATCATTCTACTGTGTTTTGGTAAAGTCAAGAATGAATGAAACCAGTCTACTGGTTCTTAGTATTTTGCTTCAATCTCTTTTGTTCTTACAATGACTATGTCACATTTTATGGTTCTTACTATGGCTTTGTTTTGGTTCATTTTCGAGGGGTTTTCTCAAATCGAGTACAATGAAACTGAGAAAGAATGATGATGGCAATGTATAACAATGAAACTTAGAAGAATGATGCCAATGCTTAACAATGAAAATGAGAAAAAATCCAAACGAAATTTATCCAATTGAAAAGAGAACCTATAGTGTTTAGAAGAAAAAAACCGTACAAAGCAACCTGTGAAATTTATCCAAATGATGAGAATGCACTTTGAAATAAGCTCGCCTAGCTCGCCATCTACCGCCACTTGCAAACTTGAACAGAGCAACCTGTGACACAAAGAACCATACATCAAACACATAAACCAAGCTATAAAAACACATAAATTTACCGCCTATATAACCTCACCCCTTACCATTTGTGACTGACTATATTGGTACTTGACAAGTTGCTCTGTTGTGCCCACTAATACCACATCTACTACACTTCCGAGGCTGCTTTCTTCGTGATATTTGCGATGACCGAATTTTGTCTTCCGCAGTTTCATATCTGCGTTTTCTTTTTCTTCCAACTGATCTTCTTGTCTGTGGTGGTAAAACAATGACTTTCTTAACATCTTCTGGTATAGACCAAGCATCCTCAGGAACATCAATAGGATTTATGCTTTCTTCATAAGCTTCTCTCCAAGCTCCTGTAGTATACATCAAATCAGTCAATGTGTGTGGCTCTCTTCCAACATGAAAACCAGCTTTAATTGCGTGCCTACAAGGGATCTTCATAAGGGTGTACTTTCCACATGAACAAGTCCTTCTATCCAAATCAACTAAGCAGTCGAATTTATCACCTCTAACAAGCAATCGACCAGCACTGACAGGGTAAACTACAAATGTGGCGCCTTTCCCGATTCTCCTCTCTATTTTTTTCTCTACATCTTTAGTCAGAGGATGTTTATGCTTTGAAATCAGTTTCTTACGCTCATAAAACCATTGTGTTAACATTTCCCTGATACTGTCTAACAAAGGGATGACTGGATACTCTCTCGGTGAACGCAAAGCAGAGTTGATAGATTCAGCAGGATTGGTTGTCCTTATGTCGTATCTGTATCCAGGGAATTGACATCTAGCCCATTTTTGCACATCAGCTTCCCTAAGATAATCTCCAATTGCCGGACTGATATTACACACAGTAGCAAATGTCTTCTCAAACTCAGAAACTCGATAAGCCTTGGACGCCTTTGAAACCAACCCAGCAAGTCCTTTCCCATGGAAATATGTGACCACATTATTCAACAAATGATGAATACAAATCCCGTGTCTGGCTGATGGATACACGTTTTCAATTGCCTTAGCGATAGACCCATGTCTGTCTGAAATAAAAGCCAAATCATGATCATCTGCAATGACAACCTTAAGTTGTCTCATAAACCATTCCCAAGAACGCTCATTCTCTGAGTCGACTATTCCAAACGCAATAGGATACAAATTTGAATTTCCGTCTAAAGCCGTAGCAACCAGTAAAACTCCTTTGTATTTATTCTTCAAAAAGGTCCCATCGATCACAATAACCCGCCTCATGACTCTGTTAAATCCTCTTATCGATTGCCCAAATGCAATAAATAGGTAACGAAAGTTCTCATTTCCGTCAATCTCATAGGATGTGTGTGTACCTGGATTAGCCTCTCTCAGCATGTGCAAGTATTTTGGTATTTTCCCATAACTTCTCTCTGGAATACCTCTAACTGCACTGATCGCATATTCACGCGCATCCCATGCTAAAGATTTTGATATCTCGCATCCATGATCACTACGCATAATCTGTATGATATCATTACATTTCGGCCCTTCCTTGACGCCTACATACTTATGCATAATCAGACTGCCTATTGTTTTTGCTGAAGCAGTCTTACCCGCTTTGGTTTTGCTTGAAGGTGCGCATGTATGTTTACCGACATACTTCTTGATCATGAAATATGATGAATCCTTCAGACACTCTGCTCGAACACCCCAATTGCATGCATTATCTGCACATCTAACATACCAAAGTTGTCTATCCGTTTTGATAACCTGGTAGTCAAAGTTATGCTTCATTGCACACATCTCGAAAGTCGCCTTCAACAAAGTTTTGTTCTCAAAAAATTGTCCGACCTTAACAACATGGAGCAGAGAAAACTTTGACATTTTATGTATGTTCTCTTTTTCAGAGATCATGGTATCAGCATCATAGTCCCCATCCTCATCAACTGCGACTCCTTTCCGCTTTTCATTCTTCTTATTCCCCTGCCTCTCAGCATACACAGGAGCTGATTCGTCCCCATTGTCAAACGAGTTTCCTTTCTCTTCATGAGTACATGGATCAGCTGGCGGTTTGTTAAGATCAAAGGCTTCTTTATTCGGATTCTCAGCCTTGGCTTTACATGTTACACACAATCGAGTAGAAGCACTCTTTTGAACAAATCGAACAAAATTATGAAGCTGACGATCGTTTGCAATGATCACAGGTGGACATCCTGAAGTATTGATCAACTCAGCAGGTAGATAACTTAACTCCAAATCGGCTATGATTTCTTCTTCCATACCAAAATCCTCCAAAATCATCCTTTTTAATTCATCTAAAGTACAATTTGATTCCACTAACAATAGCCTACCCCCTTTGCCATCAGCCTCAAAAATCCATCCCGTAGTTGCACCTAATTCCCAAAGACCACATGTTGTATAGATATGCATCTAATCTAGAACAAAAGTTTCTGAAAATCAAAAGAGAAACTATGAAAAAATCATAGATTCATGAAGAAGAAAGGCAAAATCATTTTTTTTAAAAAAAATTGACAAAGAAAATCGAGCAGAACCATTTTAGGAAGTTAGAATATTTTTAGAATATTTTGTTAACTGACTTTCCTTTATTTTCGCCAAAAACAGGTGATTTTATTAGTAGAAGACACCTTCTACAATGCGTAGAACCATGAAAATAATAAGGAATGTAATTTCTACCTTCTTTAGACGTTTGTGTAGTTTTCAGATTTCACGTTCGAGAAATGTTAGAATACTTGTTTAGAGTAGAAACTGCATTTTTCAGAAACGTAGATATCTTTACAATTAGTAGAATTCGCATTCCCCATATTTAGATATTGAATCAAAAGTAGATTTTACGTTCCAAAACAAGTAGATGTACGTGTTTATTCTGGATTTTGCATTCTACTAACCCAATTTCCGTAGAAGACGATTTCTACTTTTAGTAGAACGTAAATTGGAAATTTTATTTATTAAGTTTTTGAAAAAATAAAAAATATGTCCTTCTGTATATTGGTGTTCCATTAATAGTTTATATTTTTAATAATTTTTTTGATTCATAAAACTATTTATTTTATTAAGTTTCAGAAATAAAAGGGTAAAAGAGAGATAAAATGGACAAAGTTGAATTTATACCATAGGGACAACCATTCTGTTTTTTTATTCTGTTTTGGCAATTTTCCCTTTTTTTATTTCGTCAACTACCACTACCACTGTGACGTTTAGAAGCATCTCCAATGTACACCTCTATAATTTTCTCTAAAATAGAGATCTCTATTATAGTGGTAAAAATCTCCAATGTATGCCTCTATAATAGAATTCTTCTAGAGGAAAATTACTTTTTGACTTTATATTTAGAAGTGAAAATAGCATATCTCTATATTTTTCCCTATAAATAGAGGAACTCTATTATAGAGGCATACATTGGATCATTTTCACCTCTATAATAAAGTTTCTCTATTTTATAGGAAAATGTAGAGATAGAAATAGGGGTGGGTTGGAGATGGTCATAGTCAAGCCCGAAAGCATGATTGAAAAAAGAAATGGAAGTGTGTTCGGTTTAATGGAGACGGAGAACGGATCGCACCAATTCACGATCAAAGGCTGCTCTCTCGCCAAAGGCATGAGCCCGGGGAGGTACATACAGAGCGACGTCTTCTCAGTGAACGGATACGACTGGGTGATCTACTTCTACCCCGACGGGAAGAATCCGGAGGAGAACTCCACGTACGTCTCTGTCTCTCTCTTCATCGCCTTGGCGAGCGATTCTAGCGACATTAGGGCTTTGTTCGAGCTAACGCTGATGGATCAGAGCGGTAGAGGGAGGCATAAGGTTCGTAGTCATTTTGATCGGGCGCTTGAAGGAGGTCCTTATACGCTTAAGTATAAAGGGAGCATGTGGTAATGGCATCTTGATTCTCTCCTTCCCTTACCTCTTGTCATCTCAGTGGTGTATTGGTCTGGAGATTAGTTTGCACTGCCACCACTCGCTCATCACAAAGTCGTGCCTTTCACCGGAGCAATTGTTCACAGTTCACCGGATCCATCACCATTCTTTATCACGTGTTGTTAATGTGGAGAAGAGATGAACAAAACGGAGCCACCGTCCACCATGGATCACCACCACGAGTCTTCCTTCACCAGAGATGACACGTTGGGTATGAATGATGACCAGGGAACGGCGATGAATAATGCATTCTATAACGTTCCTAAAAAAAATTACCCTTCACAAGGAATAATAATTCTCTCTTATTCTCTTTCATTCCCCTTTTTGTAGAGAATTAAAAAACAAAATTATTCCTTGTTAAATTTGATAAGAAACAACCATTCATTTTCATTCCTGCTATTTTATTCTCGTACATTCTTTTTTTATTCATTCCTCTTTCCCGGATGGTCACCAGTCAGACCCGTTGTGTTTTCAGAGGCCATCACCGCAAACCGTTGACGTTATGTACCAAGTCCGAGAAGTGTAGAACGTGAGCAAAGCTGGACCACCGCGTCTCACCACCACCGGCTCCGATCTATACCGCGTTAGCCGTGAGCCATTGGAGAAACAAGGCATGTCAACCAACCACCATCATCAACCGTGTCCTTGCATGTGTTTATGTGTAGTGAGTCTTATGCCAACCTGGAGTTACTTTCCCATCATTTTAAAATAAGGCGTACGAAGATTTATGGAACACGTTTCATTCAACACCATGATTAGGAAGGAATCTTTTAAAGTGATGTTAGGCGAGATCGTTCCCGAGCATTTCATGAGCTATATCCAATATTGGCTCAAGTGAGGGTCTACTTCTGAACTTCTCGTACACGGCATAGGACCTCAAATAAGTATAAATTATTTTTAATGTATTCCGTCTGTGTGAAATATAGTCTGTCATTGCTTGTTTAGTTTTAGGTTCTTTGCTTAAACCGGATATAGGGGTCTAGATGGTTCAACGTGATTGTTTCATTTAGAATTGGTGAATAAAAGTAATTGTTTATGAGGAGTCCTGAGATTGTTAGCCGAATAGAGAGATGTACTTCTGCAGGTCGGGTGTTTGTGTGAGGTTTGCTTCGGTCAGCTTAGTCGACCTGTTGACCGTAGCCTAGAGGTCGATAAGCGTCTCCGGGCGGTGTGTATGGGCACTAGTCCTATACAAGAAGCCTCTTATAGGGGGAGACCTCTATTTGGGGGTGTGCGAGCACTTATCCCGTAACTAGGGATCTTGTTTGTTTCTTGGGTACTTTAGGTGCCATGGTTGTCATATGTTAGGATTAAATTATATTTATTCGGAGTGCTATGTCCAAGTCCATGGACTTTGGATTTAGCATCTCATACCTCACTGAGTGACTCCCTTGTTACTTACCCATCTTTCTTCCCCATTTCAGGTGAGACAGATGAGTATATGATATTTGGACGGATTGGTGCTACTGGGCTTTTTATTCGATTTTTATTTGGACTTAGAGTGAGTGAAAGTTATATATATAGGCTATTTTATTATGAGTTATTGTTGGTGGCACGCTGTTCTCCAAATAGGAGGTGACAGGTGTCACGGTCTTATCATCAACTGTACCGTTGGCGTTGTTAGAGCTCGCCTTGAGGGTCCCAAACAGTTCGGCATTGTGCCACCACCGACTTCATCACGGCTGCACCACGGCTGACTTCATCACGGCTGCACCAAGACACATCACTACTTTGACTTTTCTAATTGTAATGAAAATAATTGTTTGTAGTATGTCTACAGTAGTGTATAGCTTTTGGCGAATGGAACATCTATTTGGCTTTGCGTGTTTGTAAAGGCTTTGGATTATTAAAAGCAAGCTTTGGAGTTAATCTTCTTTTTGTTGCTATCTCATCTAGGTCTGGGCATCCGGGTCTTCGGGTCGGGTTCGGGTCGGGTTCGGGTCGGGTATTGCCGGGTCCGGATCTTTCGGGTCCTAGCAATTTAGACCCATATAGGTACCTATAACTTTTCGG
>NC_027751.1:50714373-50764853 GCF_000695525.1 Brassica oleracea var. oleracea
CCCGAAAACCCAAAACATACCCGAATTTTACCCGAATACCCAAATTATATTTTCTAAAAATCTAAAATTTCACCAAAAACCTACAATTATACCCGAAAATCCAAACCCGAAACTTTAAAAAAAAATCCGAAATACCAAAAATATACCCAATCACCCAAATATACCTAGTATATACAATTATTTGCGGGTACTTCGGATACCCGAACGGGTCTCGGGTAGGATCCGGACCCGAACCGAGACCCGCGGGTCCAAAAAAAAAAGACCCAATAAGTAATTAGCATGGACCCGGACCCGGACCCGAACCTGTATTTTTGGGTCGGTTCCGGTTCGGGTCTTCGGGTCCGGGTAAAACAAAGACATATTTGTCAACACTATGTCTTTGTTTTGTCGGAAGAGCTGCCGTGAGATGCAAGTTTTAGGGTTTTCTCTTTTCTTTTCTCTCTTGTGAAAGTGGTTAATTAAATCGTCTCTTTGATATACCTGTGTTTGATTTGAGCGTATGTCAGCCCAATGGAAATAATGGTTTCAGGCCCAAATTCAATTTGTATAGCCTAAACTCATTTATAACATGATACAGTCATGTGATATCAGTTGATAAAATAAAAAAAGGTCATGTAAATTTATTAAATGATTGATCGATGAGTAAAGTCTGTGGGTCAAAGCTGAAATCAAGAGGCTGCCTAACTCTTCACTTCATGAGGTTGCTTTAGTGTATTTCCGTTACTTCTTTTGGCACTTTTCACATTTTTAATCATTTGACTTTTCTATACGTTGTTAATTTAAAACCAAAATTTTATAAATGGTCCTCCGGTCTTGTTATTGTGTGTGCATATGGGCATACCGCTGCGCTCTTCTTTAGTGGCGCGTTTGATGGTGGCGTGTATATGTCAAAATGGAATATGCTTTTTTTTTTCTTTTTTTTTTTTGATAAAAGATTAAATATGCTTTTAACCTTGGATCTATTTGCCAAAATAATCTTAGTTTATGCATACATAACAACTTATATATGGTGCCGTATTATAATGTTGTCAAAGCGTAATCTGATTTGAATATTTTGACAAATAGAAGTTTTGACGAAGTGAAGATATATAGTCTTGCATCGTTGTGGTTATTCGATGTGTTTCTTTTTCCTTAAAACATTAATATTTAGTTCTTTTCAGTTCAGTCTACAATGAAATCACTTGATTCCTTCTCGCTGTTTTGTGCAAAGTGTTTTTCTCTTTCAATTTTTTTGGGCACATAAGTGTTCTTATAGAGGGTTTTAAATTAATTAGAATCTATATGAAATAGATGATAGAAACGTCTGAAGCTTTTGTTGAAACGCTGAGAACCATGAGACTTATAAACTTTTTTTTTTTTGGTAATCAAAGAGATTTATAAATACACACGTTCATACATAGTAAACTTAAGTGATGAAACAAGATATATGAACGTAGATACATTCATACACTGATCTAAAACCACTCGAAAACCTACTAATGATTCAAATAGACAAATCAGTTTATTTAAATTCTTTATATACAATATTATTATCTTTATCAAATCAACAGCATTAACAACAATAACAAAGGTAATGTGTCGGCTGCACCACTATATTTATAAAATTTAAAGTATTAAGGAAAAAAGCCAAAGGTAAACATGTCATATCGCGTGGGGAAGAAGGTAAACTCAAAAATATTCGCATCAACTGCAAATTGTGAGGTAGAGACAAGCAAACAATGATTGGAAATAGACATTAGGGAATGTGATTCATGTGATATATAGATCAAATTGAATAGTACTTATTCTTTCTAGCTCTTTAGTGTTCACAGCCTTAGCCATGCAGCTTCGCTCTTATCCAAAAGATTGGCCCGCACTACAGAGACATTACACAATATGAATGGTTTTAGTATTCTTGCTAGTGCATGCTGCATATCACAATAGAATCTGCATATTCTTAATCTAGTATACCAAACCTATTCGGTTTTTAACATTTTACATTTAGTCCACTCATCTTAGTTTATAAGGGTTTCCTACCTATGTTTTCTCGATTTATCTGGAATTATTATTATGTTTTTTCGGGAAAAGAGTAGAAAACATATTTTTTTGGTTCCATGGCTTATTTTATGCCATGTTCGATCGGTTCTTCATTATATGAAATATCAGATTAAGTAGTCCCTTATTCACTTACGTAGGTACTAAATTTTATTAGAATGTGTGTTGTGATACTGTCATGATGAATGCATGCCTCTCCGGTGTTAAAACGTTGTTTTGATATAGGGGTGGGCGTTCGGGTACCCGTTCGGGTTTGGATCGGGTATTTCGGATTTTCGGGTATTTTGGTATAGAGGTGTAGAACCCGTTCGGGTATTTTTGAACTTCGGATCGGGTTCGGGTATTTTTAGTTCGGATTCGGTTATTTCGGATTGGGTTCGGATATTTAGATTTTGAAAAAATATATTAAATTTTTCATTTCTCAAATTTCTTGTATTTAAAAATAAAACTTTCACTTAACTAATTTTTTTATTTTTAATAGATTGAATGGTTAATAGATTTGGACATAACATTTTAAAACTAAAAAGGCATTAATTGGGTTCTTGTTTTTAAATTTTGGATGTAACTTTTTGTTAATTTTTGAAATAAAAAGTTTGACATGCATTTTAAGTGAGTAGAAAATCATTTTCTTCGTAATTGTATGTATATCATATGAACTTAAAGTATATGTAGTATCAATATAAATATTTTATATAAAATGAGAGATGTAAACTAGAAATATAAGGTTAATTATACATATCTTCGGTTATCTTCGGATATCCATTCGGGTTCGGATATCCAATCTCTCCTAATTCAATACCCGTTCGGATATTTTGCTACTTCGGTTTGGATTTCGGTTTGGGTTTTTCGGATCGGATTCGGGTGTGGCTTCGGATATCGGGTAAAATACCCGCCCCTATTTTGATATAATATGACGACAAGTATACATCTTGATTGATAAATAAATGTTTTACACCACAGACATACACGTCTATACCGAAAAGTTAGTGTGTGGAATGATAATACTAACTACCAAAATAAAATCTTCCTTACCACAAAACAGGAATTTCAATAAATATCTACAAAGAACATTCGTGATGATATAACAATGAGCATATTTCCGGCCATCTCTTACCACACTTTATAAGATATAATATGTTACTAAAGTTCAGTAAAAAAAGAAGATATATAATATGTTACTTTACTATATCTTGCACTGAATCCAATGAAATAAAACTAGTACTACTACCGGTTTCAAAAAGGGTCGACCCACTATGAAATTCAGTGATATTACTACCGCTTTCATAAACTAATTTTACTCAACTGAAGTAATTCAATGATTAAAATTGAATTTAAAAACTAAATATGATTGCATTATATTATGTGCATACTCATTATATATATACCAAAGTTTCTCTACAAGTTTAAAGTTAAACTAAATTAAAAAATTAGATAGAAATTTGTAAATTATAAATAGAAATATGAGACAATATTTTCTAGTCCGCAGAAATGAATATTTTCTATCTTTGCATTTCATTTTTCATTATAATTGCAAATCATGTTTTCAGTTATCATTTGGGAAAGAATTTTCATAGCAACTAAAAAGTTTATACTCCTTATAGGGTAAGAAAAATAATTAAAGTGTTGATGGTTTAATAACACACAGAAAGTTGTTTTTTTTTTCTGTATTCCGAATTCAAAAAAAAAAAATTGGTTGAAAAAATTATTTATATAATATTTTTTTCTGAAAACTTAAAACATGTGTAAAATTATAAGAAGTCTTAAAACAGCAGAAAAGGTAATAAAAACTCAGCATAGAGAAAAAAAAAACATTAGGTTGTTCAAAAAAAAAAAGAGAAAAAAAAAACATTAAACGGGGTTTGACCGGTTCAGAAGACGCAGAAAACAAAGTCAAAGTCTCAAATTAACATGTAAATTTTTTTTATACAATATGTTTTTATATTTAATTATCAAAATAACGCATTCTTTTCGTTAATCGTCACGGTGTATATATATAAGAAAAGGATGTTCTTTTGATAAATAACTTGCCTTTCATTCATCACATCTCAGCCTGACCCTCCCCAAACTCTCTCAGATCTCTTCGATCCGGTGAGATCTCTCTTCCAAAGGTAATGCCTTAAAGTTTCATACTTTGCTCTCTATGTGCTGTGATGCATTTTGTTTTTGTCTGATCTGGGTTTAAGCTTAGAGTTTTTTTTTTATCATCTTAGTAACGTGATGCTACTTTAAACAGCTGTTGGGTTTGTCGTCTGAATGATCACGCAGCTGTTTTTTTTTTCTTTTTTGGGCAAAAGGTGTCTGCTTTGTCTGATTTAGCTTTTTTTTTTGTTGTTTTGTGGATCTGGATTTCATTGGCCTTTGTTGCTTTGTTTCATTCGTATCAATCTTCATTAGATCTGACGTTAGCATTTATTACAGGAAAAAAAAAGGGAGTTTTAGTTGCATCAAAGATGAAGGCACTCATTCTTGTTGGAGGGTTCGGTACTCGCTTGAGACCACTGACTCTCAGCTTCCCAAAGCCGCTCGTTGATTTTGCTAACAAACCCATGATCCTTCATCAGGTATAACTACTACAATGCACCATTCTTCTCTTACATGTTAAGCTTCCGCTAGCTAACCACTTTTTCATCATGAATGTTTTATAGATAGAGGCGCTCAAGGCAGTAGGAGTTGATGAAGTGGTTTTAGCCATCAATTACCAGCCAGAGGTGATGCTTAACTTCTTGAAGGACTTTGAGGCGAAGCTGGAAATCAAAATCACTTGCTCACAGGAGACTGAGCCTATGGGTACTGCTGGTCCTCTGGCTCTAGCTAGAGACAAATTGGTTGATGGATCTGGAGAGCCTTTCTTTGTGCTCAACAGTGATGTGATCAGTGAGTACCCGCTCAGTGAAATGATTGAGTTTCACAAAGCTCATGGTGGTGAAGCCTCCATTATGGTCACAAAGGTGAGACTAATCTGATCTAATATGGGGGGACTAGTAGTGCTGGGCATTCGGCTTTCTGGTTCGGGTTATTTGGATTGGGGTGTTTAGGACCCGTTTAGGACCCAGACATTTTTTGGATCGAATCGGTTCGGGTAATGTCGTGTTCGGTGTGGTTTTCTATTTTTTTATAAAACCCGAAGTGAAACTGAATTAGATTTAGTTCGGGTTAGGTTCGGGTTTAAAGCCAAAAAACTAAAAAAAAAAAAAACCAAAACTCGAGTTAAACCCGGAAAAATTGAAAAATATTCGGGTAATTCGGGTTCAGTTTCAGTTTTTCGGGTTTAGAGAGTTAAGAACAGTTCGGGTTTTTGTAAATTTTGGTGCGGTTTCGGGTTTATTTGGTTTGGTTTTCGGATAATATGCCCATGACTAAGGGACTAGTATGTTTCTTCATCTAATGTGAACTTGTTTGTATACTGGTTATATAGGTTGATGAACCGTCGAAGTATGGAGTTGTGGTGATGGAAGAAACAACAGGAAAGGTTGAAAAGTTTGTGGAGAAGCCAAAGCTGTATGTAGGCAACAAGATCAACGCTGGGATCTACCTTCTAAACCCCTCTGTTCTTGACAAGATTGAGCTAAGACCAACGTCAATAGAGAAAGAGACCTTCCCCAAGATTGCAGCAGCTCAAGGGCTATATGCGATGGTGCTACCTGGATTCTGGATGGACATTGGACAACCCAAGGACTACATAACGGGCTTAAGACTCTACTTAGACTCTCTGAGGAAGAAATCTCCAGCGAAGCTAACCACCGGTGCACACATTGTTGGGAATGTTTTGGTGGATGAAACCGCTAAGATTGGGGAAGGGTGTTTGATAGGACCGGACGTGGCTATTGGTCCGGGGTGCGTTGTTGAGTCAGGGGTGAGGCTCTCGCGGTGCACGGTGATGCGTGGGGTGAGGATCAAGAAGCATGCGTGTGTCTCGAGTAGTATCATTGGGTGGCACTCGACGGTGGGGCAGTGGGCGAGGATTGAGAATATGACGATACTTGGGGAAGATGTTCATGTGGGTGATGAGATTTATACTAATGGAGGAGTTGTTTTGCCACATAAGGAGATCAAATCCAACATCTTGAAGCCAGAGATAGTCATGTGATATGATATCTATGTTGGAACTTTGTGTGTGTTTTGAATCTTTCAACTTTGTGCTTTTGTTATTCTTATTGGATTGAATAAAGGAAAAAAAAATGCTGTATATCTTGTTGTTAGGGTTTATGCCTTTTGGTGTTTTTGTCTCTATAACTTGTCAAACGGTTCTCAATTATTTGAAGTTTTGTAACTTAATCAACACATTTTATCAATTCTGTATTAATAAAGCTTGTGTATCAAGTCTATGCAATAACATCTTTACATTTCACAATAACATTAACAGTGTTCCTAAGACAAAGCATGGGGTTGTTTTGTCCTTATTACTTGTAAGCAAAGGCACTGCTTTATCTAAAACACTCTTTACAATGCATTTGCTTTAGAAACTTATTGCAAAGTTCTTCACTTTTAGGTAATTCTAATCATGTTCCAGCATTCTATTATTGTTTTGTTGGAAGCAAGATGAATAGACGGCTCCATGAATCTTCCGTTGCAAAAATTGAAGACAATCCTGAGCATCAGAGACTGTAACATTGACTAGAGAGTACAAGGGGGAGAATGTTAAAGTTGTAGTAAGCATGCCTAGCCTTGACACCTATGAAAATGATGATGATAAGGTTTTAGCATTCATTATGTTTTAACCGTTTTGAAGAATCTTTGAGAACTTACGGTAAAAGCAAAAACCAAACTCAAACCCAAAAATACAAGATAACATCAGAAAGGTGTAGTGTAGGTAGCCTTACAAAGAGTTTTGTTTTGGACAAGAAGAGAAGCTAATAATAAAAATGTTCTTCATGTGGTAAAATGGAACTTATTTTTGGTGCACACTCCCTAAACCCCTAAAATCAAAACCACTTCTCATAAGAGAGAGGGTTTCAATATAACAATAGTAAAATAGGATACAGAGAGGAAAACTAAAAGCCCATCCTCTCCTCTTCAAAGTCTCAAATACAAACACACACACAACACAAAGTCTTCTAAGCTTGGATGGGAATGTCTTGATGAGTGTAAGCAATCCCATTGTCTCCATCCACAACTTGTCCGTTTCCTCTCATTATCCTGCAACCACCAACCACCACCATTCATGATTATAACAATTTTAACAATGAAAGTTCAAAATGAAACCAAAAACTGTACCATCTTGTTGTAAGCAACCCTTCCACTCCCACTGGACCACGGGCATGGATCCTGCCTGTGCTTATTCCCACCTCAGCACCAAGTCCAAATCGAAAACCATCAGAGAATCTTGTGCTTGCGTTGTGGAACACAGCAGCGCTGTTCAAAGACAATCAAAGTCAGAGATGATTAAGCAAATTTGTGTGATCTTGTTATCTTTACCTATCTACTTGGCGAAGGAATAGCTCTGCAACTTCTGGATCCTCTGTCACAATGCAGTCTGTGTGTGCACTGCTCATACGAAAAGATAAAAGAGTGAGCATTTCAAACACAAGATGCAAAAGATTACAAGAGTTAATGTCTGTTATGTGGAGTTTTTTTTACCTCCCATGTCCGTGAATGTGATCTATAGCACCATGAACATCATCTACAACTTCAACAGTGCAAGACTTGGAACAGTACTCATGCTTGAACGAAGGTGCTTCTGGTATGTTCAGTATTGCACTTGCTCTTGGTCCACCATACAAAGTAACTCCTGCAGTTTTAATATACCTCATGAGGCTATAGTATACTGAAGGTATGTACATGTATATAAGCTCATTTATGACTTACCATTGCTCTGAAGAGCAAATATGAGCTCATTGAGCTCAGCGTTCTGCTCTAAATCCTTATGCACTAGAAGGGTTTCCTGAAAAGAAGCGGTAAAGAGGAGATTAGATGAGAAAGTTCATTGCATTACTGAAAGTTTGAGGAAAGGTAGAAGTTATCTTTACCATGGCATTACAGGCTGCTGGATAATCCAGCTTTGCATCAGAAACTATGCGCTTAGCCATATCCAGATTACAAGCCTTGTCGATGTATACATGACAGATTCCATCTATAAGTACACAATCAAGTAAGTCATCATTACTCCTCTAGCAGAATCCTACTATTGAATTCTATGAAGGAATAAAGCTGAAACAGTACCTGCATGACCTAGAACAGGGATCTTTGTAGTATTTTTGATCTGGGAAACAAGCTTGTTGCTGCCTCTTGGGATCACAAGATCAATAACATCATCAAGCTGTACCACAAAATGCAAACTGTGAGTTTCAGTTGTTGCAGATGCAAGTTTGTAGATTCGTTTTTACCTTGAGCAAATCAGGAATCTCTTCTCTTGAAGTCACAAGTCCGATGAGTTTACCACCAACAGTCTCTGGAATTGCATCAGTAATCACCTAAAAAAATTACCATGAAATTAAACGAATCCAGAGTGGTAACTTTGAGGTAAGCCGTATATGTACCTTGTGTAAGATAGCATTTGATCGCCGGGCCTCCTTTCCACCCTTCAATAGAAGTCCATTCCCACTCCTGATGGCAAGTGAAGCTATCTGTTTGGTTCATAAGCAAAGCACAGCTTCAGAACATTCACATTTGATAAACAGAAGGACATGGACTCTTTACATACCTGTACAAGTGCATCAGGTCTGGACTCAAAAACAATCAGGAGTACACCTAATGGTGATGAGGTCTTTTCTAGAACAAGACCATCTGCCACCTGTAAAAGCAATAGTCACAAAGAACAACTATTATATGTCACATTCAATGTTCAAGAAATCGTTAGGCGGTGGTCAGGGGCTTTATAGATGATTAATGTTTAGGCGGGCAGTTAAACCAATTTTCTGAACGCCTAGACCGAGTTTTTAAACAATTATTTTGCTCAGACCCGATTTGCTGACTAGGCAGACACTTAGGCCCGGGGTAGATCGATTTTTAGAACACTGATAAAACTAATTATATGATAATAGGTTGTCCTCTAATCACCTCAGTTTTCTTTAAAACACGGCCAATAGGATCTTCCATATCAGCTAGTTTACGAACTGAAGCTGCAAGGCTCATGATCTATCAAGCACAAGACAACAAATCATTAGAAAACACAAATAGGCTACAATACTACCGCCAATAATACAGGCTTACCTTAGCAGGTGTCATAACTAAGCGAGCCACCAATGACTCTTCAAGTCCAGCTTCTTGTGCAGCAGCCACATCTAACTCATTCTCATCTATGATCGTTTTCTCATTCGCTTCAAGAGCATCGGCGACAGTATACAGAATATGTTTCCTATCTTCTGAAGATAAGGCCTGTAAGCAAATTATAAACAGTTTAGATTACATTTCTGACATGATCAAAATATTAAAGAAAGCTCTAGAAAGTACCTGAAGCTTTCTTGAACTCTCCCTTGCAGCAACTGCCATGTCACGAGCATTAGAATCTGTGACAGGAGCCCATAAACGAGCATCTTGATGGAATAACGTTCCAACACGCAGTCCTCTGAGGACTTTATCTATGTTCTCAGCTGAATACCCACTACAAAAGCAAGCAAAAGTATAAATTTTCCATCCAATACACATTCCTCTAACCAGAGCCTGTCCTGAGCATAGGCTTGTAAAGCATTAGCCTATAGCCCCTGAATTCATTTAAAAATTATTAAAAATCGCTTATTAAATTATTTATAGCTTCCAAAATCTCAGGACCGGTCATGCTTCTACAAAAGAAAACTATGCATGATGAGTTTCAAAGGGGTTAACACCTGGTTATGATGACAGGGATCCCAGCATAAGCTGCATTCACTGCAGCTTTGACCTTTGCAGTCATGCCACCTCTTCCTAGTCTTGACTTGTCGCCGAATGTGATCTCATCTTGATGTTTTTCTTTGATGAATGTGTGGATCAGTTTTGAGTCAGGGTCACTTGGAGGGCCGGTGTAAAGACCTTCGACATCGCTCAGAATGATCAGAAGATCAGCTTTGAGTTCCAACCCTAGTAGAGCAGCTAAGCTGTCGTTATCCCAAAAGATGCCAGAGGAGTCCTGCATATGTTGAGTGCATCGAAGCTGAACATTAGTCTACAAGATTAAGTTTAAAAGATAAACAGAACATCTTAAGAGGGACAAAAGATAAGTAAACAAACCTGATAAGGAGCTCTTCTGGTGCTAATAGCATCATTCTCGTTGAAAATAGGAATCACCCTCAGATCAAGCATGGACTGGACTGTTTCATTAAGTTGCTTCCTGAAATCCTTGTCTCTGAAACTGCTGTCATTCACCAGAAGTTGAGCCGCCGTCACATCCAGCTGACCAAAGAAAACAACAGGGGACAAAGCATCAATATTTAGAATTTAACACAGCAACAATCTTGAAAATGAGATCACATATATGATGGAGACATTTTTATAAGCCTAATAGGTTGAGAGTTGAGACTCATAATCTCGTACAATATATTCTTTTCCATTTTTGTTCAAGAAAGAGAAGAATCACCTGGTCGAACATAGTCTCATAGTAAGCCATAAGACTGCTTTGTCCAACACCAGCACAAGCCTTTCCATCAAGTTCAGTCTGAGGCTTCTGGAGATCCGCAAAGCTACAATAAATAAATAAACAAACGTCAGCACAAAAAGAAGAAAATAAATAAATCATAAACACAGGAAAAAAACATCTCAGTGTTATCTTCCCAAACCATAAAACTAATGGTTAAAAAAGTAGCCAATATTTGATTAACCTGCTATTGACTAACTGTCTGTAGCGAAGCCTTTGACGGCCAAGGCCAACCGCACCAGATGACACCAATATCACCTCAAATCCATCCGAGTTTAATTCCGCAAGCTGACGTTATAATATATTTTTTTAAACAAAATTAAAGGTGCAATTACATAAACATTTTTTTTAAACTTAATTACATAAACTTAAAAATGGCTATTTGAGAGAATTGCTCTAAACATTTTCAAGTCTTTTATAAAACCTCTTCACAATTTGAGAATAAAGCAAAAAAAAAACAAACAAACTGCTTTATATATTAAGAAACAAAAAACACCTGTTCACAGAGAGCTCCTAAGCGACCAAGAGCCAGTCTTCCACTTTTTCCAGTCACAACACCGGTTCCAACCTTTACTTCCAAAAACATAAATATACGACTAATTACCATAAATGATCATTGGTCTCTTCTAATGACATGCGCATTAACATTCTCATAAACGCAGTTACTAGACAAAACAGATTCAAGAAACATTTTGAGTTTATATGCACTTTAAACTATACTATGGTAACAATATAATTTTCACATTTATCACATATTTTAAACTTATATAATATGAAATTAACACACACTAAACCCCATCCACATCAACCAACGATGACGATATGCATCAGATCAAAATCTGAGAATGCAGACGTTTCTCGATAAGAGAAACATATATATATATATATATATAGAGAGAGAGAGAGAGAGAGACAATACCTTAACGACGATACGCTTGACGTCTTTGGCGAAAGCGCGGGAACGATCCAGCTCCTCCATTGTTGTCGACTGTAACTAGTTAAACTCAATGGTTCGTCAGTGACAGAGTTTAGAAATATCTGGTGAGGGAAGTTGTGGAGGATCAACAAGGAAGAGATGAAGGGGTTTTATAAGCACGACTCTGCACCCAGAGAGTCAGGTCCTGCTACCAAACCACGAGCCGCCACGTATGGGTCCGAGGGTAAATCTGTAATATTAGACTCTGATTGATGAAGTGGCGCGTGTTGATTGGGTAGTGCATGGTAAAGAGATTAGGGTGCGTCTTAGGAGATAGTGTGGGTATTTTGGGTAATTAAAAAATCGGCGGCTGAGGAAGCGCGTGGACGTGAACGACACAAAGGGCTAAACGGGGAGCGGAAGAGGACAGGTGAAAAGCGGACAGCAGTGCAATTCTTTTTAGATATGACGTATCTCTGGTTAAAATTAACCACAATCTCTTTTTTACGCGGCGTAAAAACATTTTAAAAATCATTTGTATCAATACTATTAAAACAGAAACCTGACCCATAAATATAAGTGTGGTTTAACTATTTTAATATAATTATTAAAAAAATTCATTAATCATTTAAGATAAATATTATACAAAAAAACATATATATTCTATTAAAATAGCAGTGTGACCCATTGATAAAAGTATGGTCCAACTATTATTTCTTTTATCTTTATCATTATTTAGAATATTATTTATTATAATTTATGCCATTAGACCTATATTTAAATTACCAATTGAAAAGACCTAAAAAGATGTAAAACAAAAAATATACCCGACTTTTTAAGGGCGGATCAGAATCTAGTATATGATTAAAAACACAAATATAAAAATTAAATTTTAACAAAAATATAAAATAAAAAATATACCCGTCAAAAAAATCTAGTTAAGTCACTTTCACTAGAGGAGGGCAATGATTAATTGTAGGGATGTATGATGTAATCAAAAATAATCATAGTTGTGCGTTTATCAGCCATTTTTAACTGGAAAAAATGTACAGCTAGAGATTTATTTTGTTTTAGAATTGGAAAGATGTTTTTTTTTTTTTTTTTTTTTTTTTGCTAAAATGCTTTGTATTTAAGAGGACGGTTAATGCATCTTACGAAATGTTTCTTTCTCTCAACCTATTTAGAAACAAATATGTATATTCTTGTTATGAAAGATTCAACAAAATTAGATGTATTGTAAATTTTCCATATCACATGCAAAATATCTATAGATACTATTAAAATATGTAGTTTTTGATGATTTTTCTCTTGACTATAGGCGTTTTCTATAATATCAATCTATAATAACCATCGTTTATAAAAAAACAACCATATTTTATAAATTAAAAATCATTATGATGATCACGTTTGGCCGTGGAATCTAATTTGTATTTGATTTATCACTAACTGGAAATAAATAAATGAATACCTAAATAACAAATAAGCTACATGTTGGTTCATATGATATCATAATATTCGTTCCTATTTACTTCGCTTTTGTTGCATATATTAAATGCCACCTGAAATTCCCATTGATTGTTAAAATGTATTTTCCATAAAATTACTTTGGAAAAAACTTATTTTCTACAGTGAATTTCCATAAAGTTTTGAAAATCATGAAGTCAAACTTTAAACACACAGATTAGTTAAACTCCGTGTTGACCAGAAATAATTGAATCCTTCATCAAAACTTTAAAATATCGATTACTAAAAATTAGCAATGTATAGAAAGATATATAGACTCCAATTAAAAATAAAAATGTGTATGTTATTTGACCATATGTATACATTAAATTTTGTATTTATTCCTATATTGATAGAAAATCAAGAAAGTAAATTATTAGATTGATTTCAAATAACATTACTATAAGCTTTTGCCATGTCCAATGTTAATACAAAGGTTGATATTAAAGAAGTCTTTGAGCGATTGTTGATTATATGTGGCATTTTCTGCCTTTCATGTGACAAGACTTGGTAGTTGATGCTTTATACTCGGATGCAAAAGTGAGATTTTGTTTGTAATTACTGCTTTGTCCGTTTTACTTTAGTTGTCATTTTAGGTTTTTACGCACAAATTAAAAAAATATTTAATTTTATGTACTTTCAAAATAAAAACATCATTACTTTTACACATTGTCATATTTTAACTAATAAAAAAATAAACTGAAAATATTATTAATAAATATTGCATTGAAAACATAAAACAACATTTAAAATAAAATAAAATTTTAACTTTAAGATGATAACTAATATAAAACGGAGCAAATATCTATTATGAAAACATACGACTTTCGTCGGTATATGAAAGCTGAAGGTTATATACTCCTTCCGTTCCTAAAAGATGTATGTTCTGGAAAAAAAATTTGTTTCAAAAAGATACATTTTTTACCTTTTCAATGTATGATTTTATGAAAAATTGTAAGTTTAAAAAAAAATAATAGTGTTTATTGAATTTCTATTGGCTAAAAATTATGAAAAATTGTTATTCACAAAAAACAATGCATATTTAATGAGTTTTCTTAATATATGTGAAAAGTCTAGAATATGCATCTTTTAAAAACAGATGGAGTATATTTTATAGTGCTTTAGTGGATGTGCTCATTTATGTTTAAATGTTACCTTATGCTCAAAAATATTATGTTACATTGATACAAATAAACAAAAGATTGTATAAATAATTAATCATTATTGTACAATCACATAAATATGCCAGATATTCTTTTCCCGAAATTTTATTAGTGATCCTGAGATAACTCTGTTCCTTGAGTCGTCAAGAGCTTTTTTGCCAATACAAAAACTATATGTCACAAAAATGTCAAAACCAATCAAATTTCTATATAGAATTAGTACAATACTCGCTGACAAAAAAAAAAAAAAAATTAGTACAATACTCTAATATGATAATGTCAGTGTGATAAAATATGAAACGGATTATGGCCAGTCAAATTTTTATACTAGCTTATATGATAAATAATGTATATATGAGCGCCATTATCGAGATTCCCCGGGTGACGTCGTGCCCACTGCCCAGTATATTCAAGCATCATTTATTACATTGACCTTTTAAGAAGCCATTGATCATTCGTGATGGATTCAGATTAATCAATTTTGATATTTCTAGTGTGAAGAAATTATGACTTGAATACTTTTGGTGAGCTATAGGAAATGCACGGGAAAACCAAGAATTGGCTCGAAAAGCATGCACATGCGACTGAAATAGTGAATGAACTTTCATTAAATGTGTAGCAAATAAATCTCCAAAATTCTATAATTATATTAATTTGTATTAGTGTAAATAGTAAAATAAACGTAATCAACGCAATGAAATAGTGCATGAGGTTTGGTCAAAGGCTCAAAGCCATAGTTCAATTTCTAAGTTCCGAATTCCAATTAACACTGATCTTAACGACTTGAGTTTCCCTCTCAATTTTATTTTTTTTCATCTTCGATCATTATGTTTGTGAAGAATAAAAAATTAAATGTAATGGAAGGAAGGCACATGGTTTGATGCGATCAGATGTCTGATTGTTTCTGTGGAATCATTGGTCCTATGTGCATGTGCTTCTTTTTAGGCCCACCAACTGCAATTTAAGTCAAATAGGATCTCATTTGTTCCCTTGGGTGTGTGTGATTGTATATACTAACTAAAGTAAATATTTATTCTCAATTCAGTCGTTAGTCTCATTTTCACCTCTTTTTCGTCCATCGAGTGAAATAAGTTTTTCACCAGTTTACTCTAAAAATAAAAGTAACTAGAATAAATTATTCTTTCACTTTAAGCAAGTGGGAAGTTTCACTCCAACTTTTAAAAAAATTATTTCCTTTCTTTCCCACTTTCATTTTCCCACCATTTTATTCTCACATTATCCACTCACACATAATTTTGAAACTAATTATCTCATTTGTAAGTAACGACATATTGTTTTCAGGGATAATTAAATAGACATTCACATTTAGACTCAAGTATACATACACGAGCAGCAGAAGCACATGTGTATATATCCATATAATATCGTAAAGAAGAGAACGTCAGGTGGTCTAGCAGCAGTACTGAACGTTTCTCACACACGATTACCCGAGGTCGCTAGTTCGATACTCGGAGAAAACGGGGTGGTACTCGGTTAGCTAAAAAATTCATACGGAGATTTCTGGCAAGGTGGCCCTTCGGGGTGAGCACAGTCGCTATAAAAAGTTTAACCTATACAGTTTTAACTGGGGCTTCTAGCTCAGGTGGTAAAGGGCTCACGACTGTGAGTTCCGCCACCTGGATTCGAAACCTGGCCACTGGGGAATTCATATGCGGAACTCCAGCACCCGAGACCGAAGACCGTTCGCGCTGAGTCACATGGTGACGCTCTGGTAGCGTCCTTGCTCACTTCGGTCTCTAATCTGGACCACCGCAGTGGGGCCAGGATACTCGGTTATTAAAAAAAAAAAAAAAAAAAGTAAAGAAAGATGCGATTTTGGTTGGTACGTGTATACAATGATAATAATGGAGCAGTAAGTGAGAAATACATTTTCTTTTATGTCAGAGAATCGTGATTCGTGAACGTGTGCTCTTCTTTGGTTAGAATTAGTCCCTGTTCGGAACTACGCTAGGCGCTAGTCGGACGGCCATCACGGACCTAGCGAGTTACTAAAAAATCGAGGAATAAGCGGGATATACGCGGGGATTAGTTTTGAACACTGTCTTCAATTTTATAATAAGTGTATATATTATTAACTTACTTACGTGAAAAACATCAATTGTTGATGTAACCTAGTGGAAATTTTCCATGTTTGTGTCGGCAAGGTGAGGAGTTCGATGACTAGGAAGCGTGTTTTGCTTTTTTTTCCTGTTTTTTTCATTAATGGCATAACTGTAAATTAATCATCATCTTCTTTTTAGGGTTACGCAAACCTTTTTACAGAGCCGTCATGCTTTCTTTCTCTGATTTCTTCCATTATTTTTGTGTTTTTCTTTCTCGGCTTGAAATAAATTTGAAGGTTTAACATGTATGATCCGATTTCAAGCTTTTAAACCTCAAAAATGTGAATAATATTAGTGACTCCGATTTAATGGCCGCCTACGTTGAAATCGCGATGCTTCACCACCGCCGAGCGCTTCTTCGGCCGAGTAATCGCCTGTGCGGCCGCGTTTTAGAACCATGGAATTAGTAGGTTATGTGATGTTGACAAAAAAAAAAGGTTATGTGATTTAAATCTTTTAATAATAAACCTGTAAGTGTGTGTGTGGTGGTGAAAAACAGAAAAGCATATGGTGTAGTTTTACGTCATTCTTTGTTTACGTGGACAAATAGGTTTGTAAATAAAATGGTCGGAAATGGAATTTTTATTTCTTAGCATTTTGGGTAAATGATAAGAAGTGATGTTAATGTCTAATATCTACCCTTTTTCTTTGTTTCATGAAATTAATCCACGTGTGTGTTTTACAATCTATAATAGGATATAGATTGAAATGGAGTCCGATGAGTTGATGGCGTCAACACAAAAAAGCACAAATATTAGTAGTGGACCTTTATTGATTTATTCTTCCATAATAAACACAACACATACATAAAATATATGGCGTCATCTTCAAACTAACGTTTATACGGTAGGATATGGCCTCGAAATTTTGAACATATATGGGCGCTCCTAACTGAATGGTGGTCATATTCAAGAAAGACATTAATAATTATAAGTGCGTAGCCTAACATTATTAAATGGAGGTTTGAATTTTATAAATTCGTTTAACCTAGCCGCCAAGGGAGACTTTCTCTGAAGCTTTCAGATCTGCCCTCTCTGGTGTCCGGTTCTCATTGCCGGCGTCGTGAGAGGGTGGATTCATGTGTCTTTTAGTTCTTGTGCTCTGATTTTAGGTTTTGATGGATTGTCATGTTCAAGTTTCGAGCTTTGTCTCAGAGTTGAACTGTGTGTTGCGTCTGGCACAAGATGTAAAGGTCGCGGATGGTACGATGTAGCTGTTGGGAGTGGTGTGTTTGTTTTTGGCTGATGGCTACTAAGATGTGGCGGTTTGGATGGCTGGGTGAGGAGGTGCTGAAGGTTTGCGTCTCCACTCATAAAAGTTTCACCTTTTGTGAGGCTCAGATGTTCGAAGAGCCAATTGTGGTTCAGACATGGCTTGGATTGATGACTAAGTCGGGATTACAAATCCAGCTTCTTGTTTACATCGATTTGTCTCTTTGGTTGATTTGGATTGCTTTATCTTGATCTTGGTGGCAACGGTCCAGTCATGATGTTGATTGTTGCGAATCATAAGTTTTGGCTGATTTTCTCCGGCTCTAGTCCAATTGTTTGGAAATTTGGTTTATGTTTACTTATCATGGGAAGTCGTAAGGTGGACTTCGATCACTTCATACTATTATCGAAATAGAAGCGAATGGTTCTTAGTGTTGTTTCTCACAACAGAGATGATTTCAACTTCGGTAGTTATGACCGTAAACACAAGTCTTCTCAGGTTTCTATGCTAGTGTTGGAGCTCAAGAAAGAAGCAGTCTCAAACTATGGCCTGACAGTGCTGAATAGTTTTAAGCTATGCTGGCTCATGGTTTGGAGTGGTCTTTATATGCTTGTTCCTTATTGTGAAGCTATCGTATGGCATCTACTGATGTTACTTTCTAGCATTCACTCTTTATGTGTTTTTTCCTGTTCTCTTTTAGATTTAGTTCATTTTTGGATTTCTCAGCATGTGGAGAACATTCTCAACATTTTGTAGCTCTTTATTTTGATATTCAACTCAGTGTTAAAAAAAAAAAACCTGAATGGTGAATATTTATAGCCGTAAAGACTTTATCCTGAAGTATATAAGATATTTTGTTTGGTAATTTTATCATGGGATATTTCAAATAAAAATGTGGATATCTCCTCTAAAACAGTCAGGGCTTCGAAAGGGCATATTAGGATAAACTGTAAAGGACATTAAAAATAAAGATAGGAACTAAGTTTTGTTATGACAAGAATATATGGCTACAATCTTTTTGTGGGTACAATCCAATTTCAACTGCCCTCTATGATTTAATTCACGAGAGAAAGTTAAACACTTGTAAATCTAGTACATCTATCTAGTTGGGGCAAAGGCATGTAAAGAATCGGGCATAGATCTATAGCAAACTTGAAGACTCAAATATATATTCGCCAGAAAAAACAAACTTCACGGTACAATGGATATATTAGAGAGGCTCACGCCACCACCAAAAGGGAATATATTTAGTCATGCAAAGTTTGTGATATATATGGAATTTAACACATAAAAGGGTTTGTGATAGAATTAAATTCAATAAACTAGTAGCTAGGAAGTAAGTTTGCAGAAAAACATGGTTAAAGGGTGTTAGTGTTGGATCAGTCAAACGCCATAACGATTATGTATGAATACTACATGGTAATAGTAACTAATACACAAAAAAAATTCTGGTGATATGTGTCCTCAATTTCTATACTAGATGTATAAGCTGAGTCGTTTTCATATAATTACGGTGACACGCATATGCTGGTCAATTTTTGTCTTACATAATCTCTTATTTAACGAAACAAGAGCCAACTAAATTATATATATATAAGGTCTTCCAAAATGGGTCCAACCACTTGTCAATTATTCATATACTCTTCCAAGTTTTGTTACTTCTCTCTCAGATTTAGCATACGATCTGATAACCCTTGAAACCAACGGTTTATCTACACTAGTATCGCATATATTTTACGAGTATTAATCAATGGATATACCAAAATAAATCACATACTCCGAGAAATAAAAAGATACTAATAAAGAAACCGTCAAAAACTCACATGCCAGTGAAAAAAAAAATTTTGACAAAAAAACCAAAAAATTTGTGGGACATAAGAGTCCTAAAAAAAAGATTACAAATCAATATACATCTTATCATACTGCGAAATTAGCTAGACCAAGCCTAACGTGGAGTTTTATTTGATACTTAGAATCTTTTTCGGCTCTTAGAAAATATCAAAGACAACCCAAAAGTTTATACTTTGTTGATTTTGCTTGCATTATGTAGGGATTTGGGTTGTTAGAAAAAGTTGCTGTACAGAGCCGGAGAGATACACAGCCCAAACCCCTAATCTCACAGTACAAAATACTTAATTTTTGTACTATATTACTATTTCACATTCTTGTCACTCCCAAATTTATTTATATATATATGGACATCGACCGGCCAGAATATGAACACAATTTTTTTTGCTGTGGTCTTATAGATATCAGATAAGATATTTCATTCGACCAACAGAAGGGAAGAAGAAAATAATAAGATAAGGGCTATGAATGAGATGCAAATGAAAATGCAGATTTTATGCAGAACATTCGATTTGCAGATAGTTCTGCATTTGTTTTCCAATCACCTTTTTAAATGCAGAATAAGAAAATCCAGTTAAATCTGCATGCAGATTCATTTTAAGAAGTAAATCACTGATCTGCAATTAAAGAGGAAAATGTGTTGGGTATTTTGCAGGAGACAAATTATGTTTTTTTTTTTTTTTTTTCCTGCATTAATTCTTTATTAATAATTTCAGTTAGCCCATTTAATTCATTTTAAAACTAAAAATGAACTCCTTTAAAACTATAGTTAAATAGTTTATTTCATTTGTTATCTTAAGTAATAATTTATTTTATACAAATTTGTTAATAAAAAAGATTTAAAGCATATATTATTTATTTGTATAGTATATTCTATATAAATTTTTGTAAATATTATAATATATATTTAGTTTAATTCTCTTTATAATTTGTTTATAAAATTAATATGAAACATATATTACTTAAACCAAACATTAATTCACTTGATTCATTTTTTACATAATAGTTCTTTAGACAAATTCATTTATAAAATTAATATGAAACATATATTACTTATATATACAGTATATTCTATATAATTGTTCCTGAATATTATAATATGTATTCAGTTTAGACATCACTAATAGTTTTCAATTTTAAAACACTTATATATAAATATATAATTTATAAATTGTAACTTATTAAAAACCTGGATTATCAGAATATTTTTTTGGGTTTTTCGAGTTTAGCGGCGGTTTTTAGAGTTTTTTTTCTTTCTGAATTCTAACTTTAAACCTAAATCGAATCGAAACAATTGTTAACTTGGTTATGCTTTGGGTTTTATAAAATAGAAATATGACCCAAAGTTGGTTTTCCTAAGTAAATCGTAATAATTACAACCGTAATAACCCATTCCAACCCAAACCATGCAGAGATTGGAAATGCTAGTTCTACGGGTGAAAAAAATGATTTGGAAAAGCTGAAAATCGGACAAAATTTTTTTATGGTAAACAATAGAGAAATTATTGCAAATAAATTATGGGAAAAATCTTTTAGTGTTATTGTATGTTGTAATTGTATTTATTTTTATAGAATGTTTAAATTTCCTTGTATTTATTAAAATAATAAAAATAATTTGTAAGAATTTGTCCTCTTGTTTTAGATATTTATCTTACAAAACTATTTTTTAACATTTGGTCAAATATGCTAATTTGATAAATAAATTAAATTAGTTAGATCTGCATTTGTTCTACCTGATCTGTTTGATCTGCATTTGTTCTGCGTGATCTGCATTTGGAGTTTGATCTGCATTTTTTTGATCTGGATGCCATTAGAAGCCAAGGTGATGGAGTATATAGATTTCTTATAGAACAGCATGCTACACTTGGACACGCTCAATTGGTATATATAGCTGCATTAATCATTTTATTTCGCAGCCAGTGTAAAGTGGTCACGAGTCACCAGCGTCCAAATGTTAGTGCAATCACGTTCAAAGAGACTAGTTCCCAAAAACAAGTAATTTATCTCAAATTTATCCTCGTGGTAATAGCTACAATAAATAAATAAACAAATAAATAAATAAATATTCTATCAACAAAACTGAAAATTATAGGGCTTGCAAATGTTTTTCTTGGCTTGTTAAGCTGAGCGAACGGAAGTTACGTGATAACTTTCTTTTACTGCATTGCTTTTGTTGATTTATGTATGAGCGATCATGCAAGCTAGCAATGGAAAGTATCTCTCCTTTCTTTTTCATAAACTAAGTTCTTAGTATCTACGACCTATTCAGAAATGAATTTGGTCGACATATGTTTTGGTTTTCGAAAGCATGTATGTGGTGATAAGACGCAGATGGAGGAGGAAACGTTGGAGAAATCACTATCATTTACAATTTAGTTAATATAAGTTATTTATCTAAAGATTGATAGAGACAATGATTTTCATTGGGGAAGATTGGGTTGTTCAAAGAATTGTTGTTCTTTTTTACAAATTTTAAATATTATAGTTTACTTTTTGATCTGAGGAGGGGTGAGCTGGAAAAATTAAAATAATTAATTATTTAAGTATTTAGGTTTGAGATGTCAAAACCAACAAGTAACTCATCTAGAGAAAAACAAAACTGCAAAGATAAGCATGTTTTTCATTGTTTCAAAAAGATATGTTTGTTTGAGATACCAAAAGCAATACGTGATCATGTAAGCTAAAATGGACGGTAAAGACCAAGTGGAGTCATAATCTAAACAATAATACGGTTCTTGGGGAGTCAGTGCTGTTTTCATAAGGAGAAACGTGGATCACAATATCATCTTAGTTAGTGTTAATTAGGTACTAATGTTATAAATTTCTTATATATCAAACAAAATTCTTAATACGGTTTACTGGATATATATTTTTATACTTTTGTATTTTGGTCAAGGATTAATTATAAATAAAAACCAGTTAGGGGAAAAGATATGGTTAATTGAATATACGAATATTCCATTTTTATAAGATTTGTTATTGTATGTGTCATTTGTGCTTCACTTGACAACTAGGCTTAAGCTAATTTGAGTTTGAAAGTTTTAAAATAAAATGAAAGTTAGGCCTGACCATTAAGCTAAATGACAGAAACCAAAATTTTATGAGATTTAAACTCGGTTTGAATTGAACTGGTCGGGTAAAACCTTTTTAGAATAGTGGCAATCGTCTTGGTTCAGTTTGACTATATTTCTTTAAAAAAAAAAATCTAACCTAAAATTATTTAGAGAAAAAAGCAAAATAATAATTTGATTTGTTCATTGCTGCCTTCTAACCTAATTACTTATTTTTATAGATCGGGTTTAACCAACAATCCAAATTTACTTAAATGTACTAATTTTTTTTAAAATCGGATTTATCAATTTAGTGCTGATATATTATGCTAGCAAGCAGTTTACAAAAAAAAAAGATATATTATGCTGAATAAAACTGACTCATAACTGAATAACAAACCGAGTTCCAGACCAAACAAAACCGAAGTCAATTTCCCAAACCAAAAACCGAGAAACCAAACTAACTGAAGTTACTGAACCGAGCTATTTGCCCAGCCCCAGATACGTATCTGCTCTATTTGGGACCAATAAAGCAGGCCAGTTATTACTGTTCGGCCCAATGTTTCTTTTGTCTCCACTTCTGAGTCCTTAATCCCTTCTCTCCCCCGCCCAATTTATACCATACTTTTCTCGGCTGTGTAATGAATCCGAACTTAATGTTAATGTGAATCTGTAGTACGAGAGACAACAAGATATGATATGATCAACGCACCACAAAACGACTGACAAGTCTGAGGAATTATCATATATGGTTATTAAAACACAGAGAGAGTAGTTTTGAGTTGTTTAGCATAATTCTTGCAGATATTTTAGACATACATGTTCTCTCTATCATTCATCTAACGTGACCTTTTGGCTTTTTTTTTTTCTCTTTTATACTTCACGTGCTCTGTACTGAAAACTGATAAAATCAAACATTTTATGATACCTATTAGCTTCCAGAGATTGGCCTTGTACAGTGCCCACAAATGAGAGTAAAATCATAAAAAAAAATCTTGTGAATCTTCTTCCTTTTTAATATTTTTTCTTAAATTCACAAGCAAAGAAGCTATAACAAACAAACAAAAAAAAAACACACAATCCTACTCAAAACAAACACATTCGTTACAAACAGCCAGCAAAAAACGAATCAGAACGGTTCACTGTATAGTTCCTTCTTCTCTTACTTTGTGTATTTCATTCTCTAGTAAAGACGTTCTCTGTTCCACCACAGCACATCAAATCTAAACGTTTTTAACAAACATTATTATATATGTTCTGTAGTGTGGTGTGTGGAGATTAAGGAAAGAACCAGACTTTGATGAAGATCGAAAGAACCATTTGCAGACCAACTGCTGCAGCCACTACAACCGTCAGATCATTGCTCCCTTCAAGGTAAGACCGTAGATTAAGAGCAACAAAGCACGATGATGCGCTACCAGCTGAGAGTATTATCACCCATCTCAGAAACTCCACTGGAATAAGCAATGGCAGCTGCAAAAAGAATGATCCTGACTAATCAAACACCTCTCAGTTATCTTATGTGTTACTGATAATCATTCAACTGATTAATAATAACAGTGAAAGAAGCAGAAGTTAGTGAAGATAGATACTTACGGAGGTTGGAATGAAAATGAAGAGAGAGTAACCCCAGAGGCACCAGAATCTTAGGAGATCAGCTCTGGACCCCATGTACCGGAGCGAGAAGTAAAACGCCAGAGGCACGATTATTGCGTAGCCGTAGATTATAGATGCTGCCAAGTTTATGTAGTTCACATCAAAGACCCAAGGTGCTTCACCGTCGGTTCGTTTCTTCACGAGGTACGTGGCGCAGTTTCCGAGAGAGGAAAGCACAAACACAAGCGTAGTGCAGATCCAAACAAGTCCATACCTAATAAACACTTGACTAATAAACAGCCTGACTGAGAATATTAAAAAGGAATCTCAATAGGAGATGCCAAAGAGCGATCAGCTACAAGAGCCAGGGGGCACTGAAAGACTTACATATCAGGGTTGGCATCAATCTTGTTGAAAAAATCACCACTAGTGGGATACAAGGAGCTCATCAATCTGTTCACAACAACGTCAGTGTCCACGTCGAAGTACTGGGTGTACGAGTAGACGTTAAAGAACCCCTTCCAACTGTTCGATGGCTGTTGTTCAGGTCTTTCTACAGTTACAAATTTAAAAAAAAAAAAAAAAAAATTCATACAGGAACAGGACAGAACAATGTACATAGACATGAAGAAGAAAACAGACTCCACTCACACAAGCATTCTTTAAACAACCACGATGAACAGAGTTAGAAGTTCAAACAGTCAAATTTCGAATACATAACAATGCCTTATCATTGTTGTTTATACCTGTTGGGGTGTCAAGAGTTTGATAACCTTTTGCATTGTTGTTTCCTTGATGCGGTGGAAATATCTGAATGTTCGCAGATGGGCCTGACGAGCAGTAAACAAACAACATTCAATAAAAAAAGTAAAAAAAAAAGTTTCAAAACGGAAACTAGCAAAAAGAAAAAGAACACACCTTCGTTTACGCTTGCTGTATGTACATTTGTGCTTTTGTTGTCGTCGCTGATCACAGCCTGACCCAATAAAAAAAATAATAATCTTAGCAGAGTTTAATCGAAGCTAATCATAATGCAAAGTTTCAAAATTTAGCATCCTAATCAAATAACAAATCGGAGAAACGACGGATGTGTTTTATAGACTTACGGGAACTGAACCAATCAAATGGCTAGTCTCTAGATTAGCGAACGACTCATCCATCAGAAAGCTTTACTGACCTATTCTTTATCTCATCCAAACAAAAAAAAAATCGATCAGATCGGTAGAATAAAGAGATCGTCCCTTCCCTTTCTCTGATGAGTTTCTCAGTTTGCTTCTCTCCTCCTCCTCCGTCGTCGTGGGAAAGGAAGACGCGCGCGCTTTTTCAGCAACTGAGTCACACGCGTGCGTCTTTTTACTAATTGACGTGGCCCATATAGTTAAAACAAACACGGCCCATTTACAAAAATTACATGGGCCATAACCCGAATAGATCCGACCCGATAACCCACACAGTGTGTTCTTCCCTCTCGAAGAAAACCAAAACGGAGCAGCCCTAGACTGACACTCGCCTCCATTTCCTCTGCTCGTTTCGCTATCGGAGAAGATGGACACGAACGGCTCCGCCTCCGCCTCCGCCTCCGCCGAGAGATCGATGAATCTCCCTCCGCAACATCCTGATTACGCTAGCAAACCTGTTCAGGTACTCTCGATTTCTCCTTCTCTTCGCGAGTTTTGAGCTTATCCAAGGCCTTAGGTGATTTTAGCAGCTGATTAGCTTCTTCTTCAAGGTGATTAGGCTAGTGCTTAATTTTAACTTTCGATTCTTTAGGAGGCGTTAATGCATTTGGCATCTACCAACCTCAGAGATCTGTGTAACGAGGCGAAAGCTGAGCGTTGCCGTGCCACCAGAGACTTGACGAGCTGTGGGAGATCTGTGCGCTATGCGTTGAATCCGTGTGGGCATGCTTCATTGTGCAGAGAGTGTTGTGAGAGGTTTGATCTTTGTCCAATCTGTAGAAGTACACTACCAAGATCTGGAGATAAGCTTCGGCTTCGTCTCTACTATGAGTGTGTTGAAGCTGGTTTAATCTCCGGAACACATGAAGATGCATCACAGGATGAAGATGAGGATGGTGTTCATCGCCTTTATTCTCTGTTCGATGTTGCCTTGAACAATAATTTGATATCTGTGGTTTGCTATTGTATCCTTTCTGCTGCATTTATGCATTTAAGTGTTTAGTTGATAATGTGGTGATATTGGGAATTGTACTGATAGGTTTATGTTATTTTAGGTAGTTTTTTTCTTTCCATGCCCCCTCTCTGATGGATGAAGTGTGCATAGTGTTATTATCATTCTTCGATTGTTGGATGTATTGTTGACTTCTCCTTGACAGAGAATGAATAGATATCACCAATGTGTGTATGGATGAGGCAGCTGTATCTAGTGACCCGGTCATTGCTTTCTTGCTGGATGAAGTTGTAGTCAAAGACTGGGTCAAGCGTACATTCAGGAGCATCTTAGCTGGGCTTCAAGAAATCTGTATCCTTTTTAGCTGTTTAGAGTATTTATATGTGACTTAGGCTCAGTATATATGTGTGTGGTCTGTCTATCTTTAATATTGGTTCTCAGATAGTCTTGAAACGAAGGAGATGCAAGGGTGGTTAGATAAACTTCTGAAGTATTCGAAACAAGTGGCTGGCATATGTAGTGTGCTTGAAGTTATGGAGTCAGCGTTTAAGGGTTCTGTTTCACCTCAGCTTCAAGACGTGGAGAAGCTTAAGGATAACATTGGAAAAACAAAGCAGGTCAGCTAAGATGTTATTTATATTAAAACAAATTAACTCTCTTTAGTCTTTACTTATCCAGTGATGACCGTCTGGCTCCTGACCAGAGAGTGTTTTAACTGTTTAGCTTTTTACTTATTGATGCAAGATCTTCGAGCTTATTGTGTGCTTACCCTGTTGGTGTTTTTTTATTTCAGCATCTGGACATTATGATCTGGTGCATAAGACACGGATTTCTGGATGATGTGAAGTCTCGGTATTCTAATTTCACATCGTGGAAGGCTCTGGTGCTTGAAAGGAAATCAAATGCAATTAAGCGTGCATGGCCTGATGCCGTAGATCAGTCTTCAGATTGCAGTGTACAGGGTGCTTCCCTTTTTATTGAGGATGCTTTGGAAAATCTTGAGAGAGAGCCAGAGTACAGTCAAGACATAGGGGCAGACCTAGAAGTTGGATGTTTGCAGAACGATGAAAGATCATTTCTTAGGTCCAGAATAGAGGGAACATCAGGATCTTACCCATTCGAGAATCTTAGAACAGCTGCTGATAAACTCTTTTTACATGGAAGCTCAGATTTGGTTGTTGCAAAGCAAGCCATTGTATCCTTTTCTCATCACCTAATTCATATTACCTTAATTTACTTTTTAAGCATCACACTCAGTACGCCTTCCTATGTTTTTCTTCTTTGTTGGCTTCCTTAACCAGTATATAGTTTCTTTATTACTTGTTTGATCGGCACTGGACTACCCCTGAAGAACATTGGAAGCACATTGTAGATGATTTTGCTGCTACCTTCGGCATAACCAGGCATTCATTGTTGGAGTCTTTTGTATTTTATCTTCTTGATGATCCCTCAGAGGAGGCACTCCAGGTACCTTTTGACATTCCCATGGAAAAAACATATAGAAGTATGTATTATTGTAGATGTTTTAATATTCTGGCTAAAACATATATAGCCAAATACATCTAATATTTGTAAGCTGGTGTCGCTCACAAACTTTCCCAAATTTTATTTCAGGAAGCTTGTAGAACTCTTCCTGAAATATGTGGTCCAGAAACATATCCCAAGGTTGCACAAGTCTTGTTAGAAAGGGAAAATCCTGAAGCAGCTCTTTTGGTCTTGCGTTGGTCTGGTCGTGATGGCGCATCGGAACTGGTTTCAATTGGTGAAGCTGTCACAGCTGTTCGTGTGAGAGTGGAATGTGGTCTTTTGAGTGAAGCATTCACATACCAAAGGACACTTTGCCTGAAAGTGAGGGAAAATGAATTGAAAAATGGAGCTGTGAAACATGTGGCTGATGATGGAGACAGCCGGAGTTGGACGGAATGGATGGAGATACTTGTGAACGAATTTTGCTGTCTGTCTATTAGGAGAAACGTGGTTGATCGAATCATTGAGTTGCCGTGGAACCCAGATGAAGAGAAATATGTGCACAGATGCTTATTAGATTCTGCAACTGATGACCCCTCATCAGCTGTGGGTAGTCTTTTGGTTGTCTTCTATCTTCAGGCAAGTAATTATATATTCAATTTCATTTTTTAGTCAACTTCACTTGAATATGGCATTAGAATGGTTTGTGATCCCCAGCCGTAAGCTACTATCTGGTTTGGCATAGATGAAAATTTTAGTAAGTGATTAATAAGCTCATCCAACTAGATACAGGTATATTATCTCGTATTTGCTATATAGGTTTCAATGTTCTTTCATTATTAGAGCTTGATGTAGCCTGGGATGTTAAGAGTAATGAACAAGTATGAGATCAGTTGAACAACCAGGCAAAGTGCATCACTGTTAACGCTGCTTACATTCTGTGAAATCTATATTCTGTATATGATTGGCTATTTTCGGTCCGTATTTGACTGGGAACTACTTGTTGTTTGCATTGCTGCAGCGGTACCGATACATCCAGGCGCACCAAGTCGATCTTAGGCTTCAGAAAATTGAAGAGGCCTTTGTATCCGAAAATCGAATTGGGGAAGAAGTAATGTCCAGAATGCGATCACAGAGTCATTGGAGAAAAGAATTAGTTGTAAGTTCTCCAGCCACTTTTCAATGTACAAGGGGATCCTTCCTCTTTTCCTGGTTAAATGTTGCAGACTCAAATTCTTCACCTCGCCGTTTTAGTGCTTAGTAGCCTCTTGATGCTCGCAGGATTGTCTGATATTTCTGAATCTTGAAGGTGCAATGATACGTTATATTATTTATTTAAACCCTCCCGTGTTACTGTTGGTTTGAACAGGATAAAGCCATAGATATACTACCAGCAATACAGCAGCAGCAAGTCAGATCTGGTCAGTTTTCTGAGATGGAAGATACCTCCGAAAGTGCTTATGAAGCAGCGACAAGCACTGATCTTCCAGAAGCAAAACAATCAAGTGTTCCCGTTTCTACTAATTCTGTATTTCTCCAACGGGCTAACGCCGCTGGCGCAAGAGAGCCAGTGGCTAATAGCGGCAGCATGCCTTTTCAACCCAGCCGTTTGATAGGATCCGCTTCCATTGATATCTCCCATGGAAAGCTATTTACAAGCGCAAATAGAGGACAGAAGAGTGAAGTCAGAAGCATAACCAAGGCTCTGAAATTCGGTGAAGCGTCCACACCGTTCAAAGATCTTAACAGAGCTCGTGGAAACAGCCAGCTCAAGGGAAGAAGGACTGAAGACACATCTCCAGAAATAAACGTTGATAGATTCATGGACTCTCCTTATCTCACAGCTAATAATCCCGTAACAATGGAACCTCGCAGTCGCAGCAAGCATCTCAATGGATCCGCGCAGAAACCGGAATCCACTTTCTTTGGCGTAAGAATGCAACAAGATAGAGAACACCCGAGCCATTTGGATGATCCAATGGACATGTCTTCAAGGTACATTTCCTCTTTTCTATATAAACTATACTGTGTTACCTTTTGGTTTGCGTAAGAAGTTCGGTTCAGTTCTTGTCTGATCTCTTTATATATTCATGAATGGTAGCTTGAAGAACAACAACAATGTATTGGCCACGGAGAGCAGAAATAAAAGTGGAGGATTAAGGTGGCGATCAGATGAAGGAAGCGATGAGGAAAGTGAACCGATGTGGGGCATGGAGCCGACTAGTTCCGGTTCCATGCCGGTTAAGGGAAGGAGGACACGTAGATTCACTGCAAGATGAAATGAAACAAAACAAAAAAACATCATCAATTGCCTTTAGCATACAGAGATCAAATGTTGTAAAGAAGCATTAGAGAGCTTTGTTTTTCTGTTTTTGTTTGTGCTGGGAAAAAATGATTTTGTGTTTTATGTTATCCCTACGGAGATTTTGAATTATCATTTTGAAACTTGGAAATAAAACCCTTTTTGTTATTAGTATTCAGTAATTATTTTTATAAAATCTCATTTAGTCGTCCATTCTCTGTCTGAACACTAAAGTGTGCAACTCTTGGAATGAAGCAACACCTTATAGCATTTTTTACTTCAAAAAAATGTAACACTTAAATAGAGTTAGAGTTTTACTCTAATGTATTACTCTATTTTTTACTCCAAAATTATATTTTAAAATAATTTCATTTTTATTTAATTAATAATTGTTAATAATATCACTTACTTATAAAAATTTACCAATTAGTCGTCCATCTCGGTCTTCTCAGATTAACTTTCTTCAGTTTTTTTTTTATTTTCCTATCTTTTTTTTGGGATTTCACATGATCTTCATCTGCCCGTTGAAAGCACATAGTTGGTTTGTGTACATGCATAAGATTGTCTCTTGGACAGCAAATGAAATGATGATTAACATATATAAAAAAAAATTAGTAATAAGCTGCATGTGAAAGTGGAAGAGTATAGAGCATATGAAGGTCTCCAATTAATCAACATCAAAAACCGAGTGAGCATCTTTTTTTTTGTTCAAATCGAGTGAGCATCTAAATTACAAAAGAATAAGTCTCAGTCTTGGTCATGTGAGGTAACAGACGAACGTGAGCTAACTGACATTGACCAAGAAGTCTCCACTCGTCTTTGTATGATCGTGTGTGAAGTGTTACAAGAAATGCGCACTCTTGGGAAGAAGTAAAAAAAAATATAAAATTTTATTAATGCAAATAGAAAAAAGGAAAGCTGCATGACCCATGCAACATATCTGAATACAGTGCTTTCAAATGTTTGAATTCGAACTGATCCTCTGGTCTGGTATACGTGTAAGATTCTTTTTCAAAGATAAGAAAAGGAGCAAGTGATTCTTGTTAAGCTCTAGGGAAACACATGGAACACTAAAAAGTTCCATCTCTCAAAAAAAAAAAAAAAAAAAAAAGTTCCATCTCTTTTTGTTTTATACTGTTTAGGTACTGTTATCTATTAATTTTGTGTTGTCTTAATTCTGTATATCCCAGAATAAACATTCATTGGTTTCGTCCAGATATCCTTATGTTAGATTAACCCTCAAGGCAAAAAGCCAAAAACACATACTAAGTTTCGGAATTACCCAATCAAGGTCTTAGTGGAACTCAATCTTCATTTTCAACCAAGAAGACAATAATGATGGGTGGTCAAGCTATGACAAATAGACGACTAGTTATCAAAATTTCACTAAGTGTTAATAGTTTCTTTAAGGTTCGATCCTACATCGACTTATCACATCCACGAAGTTAAAGTATTCAAATTATAGTGGAATAGCGAAAGAAAACTACACATGCAACCAAGAAAACTAAACTAATATATTGGGAAACAAATCTATGAATTTTGGAACCGTTTAGGTCTAATATTAGATATGCATATAGATGTAAATTATTATGAGTTAACTCATTCACAATTTTGTATCATGGCAAAAAAAACAAATTTTGTATCATAACAACAAATTATATGAAAGCTGATATGAGATATTAGCTTTTGACATAAAATAATAGAGGTTTTTTAATTGTAAATAATTGGTGAGAATATGAACTTACTATAAAGTATGCAAAAGCATTAACATACCCAAGTGGGAATATTACTTATAACTGCAATTACACTGAGGAATCGTAATTCCAAAAGAGATTAATGTTCAATGGATCTAACCATCTTAGCCATATGATTTTTTTTTTTGCAATGTCAACTAAACATAAGAGATCCAAACGGTATACTTGTCCAAGATTGGGGAGCAGAGAGCATTTGCAGCTAATTAACAGCTTCTTAAACCCTCAAGCTATGGCTCTCCTTAACTCATAGAGGATCCAATCCTCTTTTCAAAAGGCGGCCCTCTCTCTCATCTCTAATGTATATCTCTATCTCTAAGTCTTTTTGACATTCGTGATGTCAATGGTGACCATTAGTTGAGAAAGTTACAAATGGATGATCATGATGATGGTGAACATGCATGTCATGAGTTCCTCAAGTCCCATGAAGGACACGTATAAACACACTTTTTCGCATTCAATCTTTTTATATGTTTCTTTTTTGCAGTCGAATTATTCCTTGCGTGAGAGGAGTCTATACCATTAATTTTCACTTTGATTTAATTTGCATTATTGTACTGATAACTCCAAGTGGTTGTTAGATACAGTTAGAACCGGTCGTCGTGTTCTGTATCTTTGCAGATAATGTTTCAAAACGCATACTCAAACAAATAACCGATTCAAAAGAATATTAGGACAAATACCCATCACACGTATTGACATAATTATGTTCTATCGGTTAGGTTCTGTTTGATAGATTCACAACGTTTATTCTTTGTTTGGCCTTATTATTCTTTCTATCTCCGTGAAATGCTATATATGACTTTGTAACATTTACTTTGCATTTTCTATTCATTACCAAAATGGATGCTAATTAAGTTGCTAACTTAAAATTCCTCATTGTCATTATTTTATACCAAAATGCATGTTATTAGGTTTCAATTTGGAATGTGATACCAAAATGCATTATCTATTCATTACCAAAATGAATAGAAAATGAATTTTGGTATACCCTAAATCCTAAATCCTAAATCCAAATCCTAAATCCTAAACCCTAAACCCAAACCGTAAACCCTAAACCCAAACCCTATATCCTAAACCCAAATCATAAACCTTAAACCCAAACCGTAAACCCTAAACCCAAACCCTATATCATAAACCCAAATGATAGACTATAAACTCAAACCATATATGCAAACCTAATCCCTACACCCTAAACTCAAATCGTAAACCCTGAACTCAAATCCTATATCCTAAAGGTTTGGGTTAATGTTGATGTTGTTTCTTTAGGGTTTAAGATTTGGGTTTAGAGTCTAAGTTTGGGTTTAGGATCTAGGGTTTGAGTTTAAGGTCTAGGGTTTGGGTTTAGAGTTTACGGTTTGGGTTTAGGATTTGGGCTTAAAATATAGGGTTTGGGTTTAGGGTTTAGAATTTGGGTTTTGAATTTAGGGTTAGGGTTTAAATTAATGGTTTAGGGTTTAGAATTTAAGATTTAGGGTTTAGTTAGTGGTGTTAGCGTCATTAAAATGAACGTCATTATTTTTTTCAATTATTTTAGATTTTTTAAAAAAATAATAATATATTTTATTATTAACGTATGTGGCATTTTGATTGTTAATAAGAAGGGAATTGAATTTAAAATTTCAGCTTAGGGGTGAACCTAAGTTTTTTTCATCTCATAATAAATGGTTAACTTGGTTCATACTTCTAATGTTTAGCTATATATATACGACTTATTAGGGGGTGAACCCAACCAATAGGATTGTGTTATTTCATATTCGATATCTTTTAAAAAAGGAAACAAAATATTGTCAAATTATATTATCTTTTTAAAATTAAAAGGTAAAAAGAAATAAATAAAAAATAGTAGTAATTACAAAAAAAATATTTTTAACGTCGTTAACAAAACATTAAACCCTAAATCTTAATCCCTAAATTCTAAATCCTAAACCCTAAACCCTTGGGTAAACCCTAAACTCTAGGATAAATCTTAAACTCTAAATCAAAATCACTAAACACTAAAACACTCAAAAGGGTTTAGAGTTTAGAGTTATAGGGTTTAGTGTTTTTATTTAGAGTTTATGATTTATCCAAGGGTTTAGGGTTTACCCAAGGGTTTAGAGTTTACCCAAGGGTTTAGGGTTTACCCAAAGGTTTAGGGTTCACCCAAGGGTTTAGGATTTACGATTTAGGGTTTAGGGATTAGGATTTAGGGTTTAGTGTTTTGCTGACGACGTTAAAAAGATTTTTTTTTAATTCTTTTTTCTGTAAATACTTTTTTTTTTACTTTTTTATTTTAAAAACATAATATAACTTGACAATATTTTGTTTACTTTTTTAAAAGATATCGAATTTGAAATAATGAAAATAATAATATAAAATTCTGAAAATGGTTTCTATATCGTCAAAGTGGCCAAGTGTTTAGTAATGTCTATAAATAAGCATATAAGAGAGTGAGTAAATAGCATACCACGGAACACAAGCAACTTCTCTTGTTTCTTTCCCTTCTCTTTGAACACATTTCCCTTAGCTACTACATAAAGGACTAACCCTTTAACATATAACAACAAGTACACCACATAAAGTTGAAAAAAGCGGTTCATGGACAAGAAAAAGTCAGTATCAGGTTCCTCCTCATCCTCATCTTTCGATCATCTTTTTGGTCCAAGAGTCTCTTCCTCGTCTTCTTCATCAACAACAGGGTTGTTCCAATCCATTTTCCCACCACCCTTAATGGTATTAATCAGTATCATCATCATCATCATCATTTGAAAAGTATAAATTGTATTCTTATATCTACTTTATTTGTTCTCAACTCAAGGGGACGCAAGCGGACTTGGCAAATCCAAATGGAGCGGCTATATATCAACCTCCAGGTTTGGGGATTCCAAGTGAGTCTATTCACTATTGGTGACTCTAATTAACATAATGTTTAAAGTGAGAAATTTAAATGGGATTACAGATGAAAGAGGAGAAAGGAGAAAAAACAAGGAGAGAAAGCGTTACCAAAATGAAGAAACACAACCACCATGCAACTTGAGCTCATCCATATATTATGGAGGCCAAGACAACTATTCCTCCTCAACACAACCACAATCAACAACCAATCCAGATGTTGTAAGTGCTTCTTTAATACCAAAATCAGTTGTGCTGCATATTGATGAAAACACTAGCTAGTACTCGAATTATCACACACTTCCATATAAAAGCTTTGTTTAGACAGAATTGAATATTAGCTTAACTAAACACGTATGAGTGAGTGTATTTAGGGTATCTAGCTAAGTTCATTCGGGTATATCATTCTATATATGTACTTTGATTTTAACTCTAAACTCAGCTCATTCTGAATTATCCAGTATAAGAAAGATGGAGACGAAGGCGATTCTGAAAGTGCTTCAAGAGGAAATTGGTGGGAGGGTAAGATTGCAAACATTTTGTAATATATAAACAGCAGCTTCACTTTTTCTCATTAATATTTTTACATATTTTCTCATCCTGTATATTAAACTCACCTATACATAATCAAACTATGCAGGATCGCTTTATTACTAGTTATCAATCATAGCCGAGATGCAATATAAGCAAAGGTACAAGACGACTGATTTTCTTGCTTGAAATTTATATTGACAAAATCAATGTCCTCATATCAAGTTTTTCCATTAGTGATATGTTTTGATACAGATTACGTGATCAGTTTGCAGGAACCTTAATCAAGTGAAGTAAGATGGAAGTTGACGTTCTGAAATATACCTAGAAAAAAAATAAAAAATATATATATATATATACATACATAAACTAAAGCAGTAATGTAAGAGTATATACAGCTGGCTTAAAAGAAAGCGAGAAAAAAATAATTCTCATATAGTATCTAGTGTGTATTATAGTTTAAGATGAAATTAACGTTTATCAAAAAGTCTTTGTATTTAGTTTGATATGAACTTCAGTATATCACGATGCCATGCTGCTTCGCATGGAATTATATTATGTCATAGTAACAATGTCATAAGAAGGACCAAACTAAACGCTCAGTCCAACAGTTTACATTTTTGGCCTGTAATGAAAAAAGGTAGAAAAAGGCAGAACAGTAAGAATGGAACAAAAAAATGCGCCGTTGCCGGGGATCGAACCCGGGTCACCCGCGTGACAGGCGGGAATACTTACCACTATACTACAACGACTTTTATTGATTAAAGTTCTACATGATTATATATATCACATATATTTCATCTTAACATGTTCATACAAAACAATGCTCCCACTATGTTTTGTTAGTTGATAACATAAAAAAATAAAAGGAATTTTTTGGATTTACTTTCAAGCATATTTCAACAAGAAAAGTTGAAACTATGATATTTTGCTCGGGTCTGTAAAATACATTGTAAACTTTGTCAATTGATTATTTATTGTTGCAAACCATTTCAGATTTTTCTGACTTGTATGGAAAAGAGAATGTTTTTGTGTTCACGTTCCTTTTGCAAAAAAAAAAAAAAATCTGGTACAAACATTAAAACTGCAAAGAATATGAAACAATCTAAAAGCTTCACCAAATTTTAAAAACTACAAAATAGTTTAATTGTGATTAAAAATTTAAAAAGATGATCAATTTAACAGATACCGGGCACCTTTTTTTTGAATAATATCGGTCACCTTTAAATTGATCATCTTTTCAAATTTTTAATCACAATTAACGATCGCTGGTATAGACTACAACATGCGTTTACCTAATCTTTTCAAATTATGTTCACTGGTATGAATCAGAGATTTGAGGATTAGGTAAACGCATGTTGTAGTCTATCTAACGATGGGCCGAATCCGCTTGAGTCACTTATTCGTAAGGCATAACTGATTTGAAAATCTGCCAAATATGCAAATACAAAAAGAATGCTATTATATTAAGGAACAAATGAAAACAAAGAGACACTTTCGAAAATTAATGTTTCCGAGGTTTTGACCATTGACGGTTCAAACTAGCTAGTGCTATAGCGCTATTGGTATTGCTCAACACATACTACTTTCTATGTCGCACGTGCTGCGCTCGTGAGTAACAGTGTACACCACACATGCTATGTGATAAAACAGTTGGCGTCTCACGTGCTATAGCATTGCATAACCGAGTAAACGAGAAAGAATCATTCCTTTTGCATGTGGACAGATAATTTTGGGCCACTCCCTTTGCTTTGAGAGTTTCCAAACTCAAGAATCTAGGTCTTATCTTTTGTTTTTCTTGTTCCTTCCTTTGATTGTTTTTAGATAACCATGATATATTAAGAGATTAACCTTGAAAAAGTGTAAATGTTAATAAGGATTTGTAAATGTTCATATACATTTCTTTAGGGCTGGAGATGTAGGTAATACACGTCGAGTTGAGTCGATTATCACTCATTTCCTTTTGATATTTTGATGTATTATAAGAATATTTAAATTAAAGTTGCTTTTAGTTTCCTTGGTCGTCATTAGATCTAGTGGAAACTGGATCGTAGAATTTGAGATCATGCCAAAGGAGATTGCTGATATCATATTTTTATGTATTGATCTTTTTCTATGGTTAATTCTCGAAGACGCAATGTATTGAAATTATATTTGGATATTTTCGTATAAAATTATTTTAAAAAGCAGTGTAAAAGAGGTAGTTAACTTAAAGCTCACGAGATCCAAATGCGGGCGAACGTTGGAACAGCTAAATCCACGTCTAAGATGACAAGGCTTATGATTACAAATATGGTCAGCAAATATTCTCTTCCTATGCAATTTCTGAATTCAATATTATTAATTTATTTGTCTCCCTCCTAAGCTTGTTCAAAATCTATCCGCCTGGCTATAATAATCTTAACCTAACATCCATTTTGAAACTTAACAGAAAGTTGACTCCAATTTTCTTACATCGAATAAGTCTGATAATATACTCACGTAGATGGTATTACATCGAAAGCATAGACACTTCTGAAACTAAAATTAATTCTCCAAATTGTCGATGTGTTGTAGAGACTACCGAATTACCGATGAGAGAAACTTTAAACTGCCTAATAATGAATACCACCCGTGTGGTGCGGCCAAATCCGCAAATCTCCAATGTGTATCAATTAACAGAGTCTACAATGTTACTTAGCAAACAATTCAAACTCAAGCAAAATATCAACTTCATTACTTTCCTTTTGTAACTATTCTTAAATAACGCCAATCAAACGCGTACAAAATGCATTACAAAATAATATAAGTTTTAACAAAAATTAGCAAAAAAAAACAAAATAAATGCCAAACTGAAGATATCTTTTAAATAATCTTTATTATAAAATTGATACTAAAATATAGATAAAGAAAATGTTGAGGGTTCATGTGGATATATATTTTTTGTGAATCAAGATCAAATGAATATGCTCTTTATTTCAAAACCAAATAGTTGGCTCTAGTCTAATTGACTAACTGCAAAGAAAAAAAAGAAAGATTTCGTGAAGTCTCTTCGGTGAGCTACAAATAAACAGGAAGAAGCCCTTTCGACTTAAGGGAGGGTAATAGGTTGAGTAACAAGACGTTATCCGATCAAGGTTAGGTGATAGAGGCAGTAGTCAACCCAAAAATTGACAGATTGTATTACTTATGAAGGAAAGAGACTTCACATTTGAGTTATATATTTCTGTCACTATTTATCCTTATAGGCTTTCGGTGGGAAATTCGAATGATAAGTTTGACATGACATTTATAGATTTTCTTTGGTTTGGTTCTTGTTTAGTCCACTCCATTTATTATTTATATCTCTATTATCAACCCAAATCAAAATTCGGTACAATGTAAGTTACCCCAACCATTCATCTGCTCTTATTATTCTTATTCAATTTTTATTCTACAAAAAATTACTTGTTTTTTGGTAATGGTTTGTAGAATGAAGGCAAAGAGAAAGACAGCTATTGTAAAGCATATGCTGGCAGACACAACCCACCTTCAGTTGCCTCCCCGCACGCGCTCTTCCTCTTGTGTGTAACCCAATTCCCTTAAGCTCTGCTGATCTGCTCTCTGCCCATAATTTTTTTAGTAAAGACCAATCTGATTAATCCCGTCGTGAATTACGGAATAAAAATGGATTCCACCGCACTTTCTCTTGTTCTTATTACAATATCAGCACAGCTTTCTCAAACATTATTTAAAGAAACAGATTTGCATAAACGCATTAACGAAGTTTATAATATTATTGTGGGTGGGGCTCTTAGTTTTTAATAGTAGCATGATAATAATATAAGTCAGACATTTGAGAGTAGAGTCCGGAGACAATATATGCAACTAGGGGCGCACAATATTTGGCATAGCATATTAGTTCTCTTAAACTATAACTTTTTAGAGTTTCTTTCGTTTAAAAATGCTGTTTATGTTTTCTTGCTTCTATACATATTCCAAAGATAAGAAAATAAAAAGAAAGAAGAGAAGGAAGATCTGTTCCCGCTCTTTTGACTTAACGGTGCTGTCCTTTTCGCTAGGTAAAAGCTGGACCCCACCACCATTTCACTTCTGTCTTTTTTATTTTTTATTATGTCTCCATAAAATATCTAGGGCGGGAGATTTATACAGTTTTATACAAAACGTCAGACGGAGAAGGAGAGGGACGGATGACTGATTAAAAGCTGAAAATACCACGTCAGCTGTATTCAAATTTCCTGAGTGGTCGCGAGATTTCTATGAACCTAATTTCAAAATCAAATAACGAAAGAATACAAACCTACATAATAGGGGCCTTCAGTGGTTACCAGAAAGAAAACCGATTAACCCTTGGTACTTGATCATGTGACGGTTGCAATTAGCGCAATTATTTAAATGTGTGTCAAATATACTTAATGCAGCGTAACTATTCAGTAGTAAATGTAATTATAATTAATGGGGGAAAAGCAGGTAGTGAAGAGGAGAAAATATGAGAGCGCAAATGATGAGAAGGATTTGCATGAGAAAAAGAGAGGAAGGCGTAATCATGAAGTGTTCTATGCTTTTTATTAGCCCACATACTCAATACTTGCTATTTTAGACTTCGGCCGACCGATTAAAAAAATATTTAATTTTGTATATTTATTAGATAAAAACATCATTATCAATACACCTAATCACATTTTAACCAATTAAAAATAAATAAAAATATAAAATCAATAAATTTTGCATTGAAATTATAAAACAACACTGATTTTGAAACAAAAATTTTATCCTACAAAGACAAGTAATCAAACGGAAGGAGTAATATACTTTTTAATATAAATAGCTATACTACTACAAAGACTGAGATTTTGTTAAGAGGGTAATTAAAAAGATTACAAGACCCATGAAGCCGTAAATGACAGCTTAACTGGGATTAAGTGGGTTCCACCTGTTTTCTGATGCATGCCTCGTGCCAATGCCATACACAATATACTTAACAAGTGTACAGTAAAATAATAAAAAAATGTTTATAGAAAATGAAAGAAATCATGTCTCGCAAATTCTATTATGGGCCTGAGGCCATAAAAACCTTTCCTTTGTTACGTACCTTTTAAGTTTTTTAATGAAAGTATCCAGTTTTCCCAAAAAAAAAAAAATGAAAGAAAAAGACATAGATACATACATACATACATACATAAAAACTAAAATCGTACTCCTAAAACAAATATTTTTTCTTTTGAAAAAATTACAGCACAATAAATTTTTTTTTTTTCCAAGGCAAAATATTTAAAGAAAGACCAAAGGACATACTAGTTTTGAATTTCGTCCATCACGCATTAATTAAGGATAATTAAAAATAAAATAAAAAGAAGAAGATAGAGATATTAAAGTGCTTTTGAGCTGTCTTAATAGAAACCCTGAAACCTTAATAAAAGCAACCACCTCCTCAACATTCTCCATCTTCTTCCATCACTCTCTCTCCCTCTCTCTCGCTCGCTTATCTTTGCTCTTTGTCGATATGTCTCGCCTCCCTCCACTTTCCCTCCCTGTCATGGAGAATACCCCTGCTTCCGAGTTAACCCCGACTCGACTCGGTTTCCCCACCGAGTTCCCTTACGAGTTCGACTCCCCTGCTTTCACCTCTCCCGGCGACTCCACCGACGAGAGCAGCGACGACGAAGAAGACTTCCTCGCTGGCCTCTCTCGCCGACTCGCTCCCTCGACTCAGCGCCTCCCTCCTCCCTCCTACGAGGTGAAACGTAAGGTTGCAGCTACTTCGCCGCAGTCAACGCTGAGCGGACTCGGAAGCTACTCAACCTCGGGAAGTAGAAGCCCTGTTCTTCCTCCACCTTCTCAAACGACGTCGTTTCGTAGAGACGATGTCTTGGATGTGATCTCTGCCGCAGCTGGAGAAGTAGCGAGACTCAAACTCGGAAGCCACGAGCCTCACCACCTTCCCCGCCAAAACGCTGCGTTTCATACCGACCGCTATATCCAGCAGCAGCGTCTCCTTCTTCACCAGATGTGGCTATCTTCTCAGTCAAGAATCAAGAACTCGGAAAACCTTAGACACATGAAGCATAATGCTCTAGTAGCCAACGCCGCTTTGATGCGTCAGCACGCCGGAACTCCCCTGAAACGTCCGTCTACCGGCACCGGAGTTTTCCTTCCCCGGCGATACCCAGCAACAACCCCTTCCGAGCCCATCAAGAAGCCAGCACCAGTAGTCAACACAGCGGCTATGTTGCAGTCAAAAGTCAACTTTGATGAGTTTATCAATGTTAAGTCAAGACAGAGTCAGTTCGATTACGGTAATGATTCAAACTAGAAACTATTTTAAGTGTAAGAACACAGTACTTGTGACTTAATCTAACTTTTTTTATTATTTATTTTAATTTGAGCAGAGTGCATGTTAGCAAGAAGTAGACTACTTGCTCGTCAGGGAAACTACAGAGCGGCTGGTTGTCTGAATCAAGAGAGACGTCTTCCTCAGGACTGGATGTACTGAAACGGTTTGTTTTGTCTCGGAAGGAGCGTTAGTTAGAAGCGGTTTGGTTTTAGGTTATAAACTGTGATTGTTATGATATGGTTATTAACTAGTAATAAGGATTTGGAAATCCAAATAAAAGTAGGAGATATTTTACAAGTGTGTTACATTAGTATAATATTATTGTTAGTCACTTAGACAATAGCTCTCTGTAATTTTTATTTTTTGGACCTTGGGAGGGTTCAAGGGAGTTGAGTGGAGTGTGGTACTATTTTTTTTTTCACTTTAGTCGACATGTTAAGTTTCAAAATGTGTTGGGTTGGGTGGGGGATTTTGTTATTTGCTGTATTAATTTCACAGTTTTTCTAATGGGGTTGTAATAAAAACATCGCAATTATTTTGTTTATTTTTAAAATTATGAATTGAACTTGTTAATTTCTTACCTTTACTTCCCATTTTTATAAGTACTTTGATTTTTGTACTTCCAGACCAGAGTTTCGGATTTAAAGTAGTTGTTTAAAATTTCAAAAGAAAGAAAGAAACCGTAGTTTTCACCCTATTTTCTCTCAAGTTTCCTCTCCGCCTCCCTCTTCAAGCTTTCAATGGTTTTTCTTTTGATCGGTGTGTGGCGGCTCCTTCAGTGCCGGCGCCGGTCAAAATCTCTTCTACCGCCTTCTGTTTGCTTTGTCGTTCATCCGTGTGTGACTTTTTTTTGTTTTGGGAGAAGATTCGCCTTTGCCAAATCGTCTTTAGCTTTCAGATTTATGATGGATTTCTGTTTCAAAGTTCTGGATCTGTGGATTGACGTGTGGCTTAGCTACAAAGATTTTTTACTCGAATCTCGTTCTAGATCTGTTTGTCCTGTTGTTGTTGCGGATCTCCTTTTTTTTTGGATTGGACTCTTTTTGCAGGTGTTAGACTGTCCTCTTGGAGTTTGTTTTGGCTTCCATCTAGTCTACATTTATGCCGTTCATGGCATGTTCTTGTGTTTTGGATTAGGTGGACCTCGCCCCTAGTTGTTTGTTCAGATCTCGCGGAGATCTGTTGTTGTTGCCGCTTCATACCTAGGCTTTCTACTGTCGTCGTAGATCAAGCCACTTCTAAGAGTGTTAGTAAGAATCTTTATTTGCCGGTTTATGAAAGTTTGGTTGTTGGGTCCTTGAGGTGTTTCCTCAGAGTTCTAGGAGGAGGTGGTCTACAGTGGTTTAGTCGAGGGTATTCCCACTAAGCAGCTGCCACATAAGCTCTATCATATAGTCTCTCTGTATTTTTGTTAGTCTTGTTCTAGTGATTTGGAAAGTTAGTTATTTGTTTTAAGTTTGCAATATCGTTGGTTCTTGTATGCTGCCCCGTTGTGGGTTCTAGTGTCCGGGGATATCTTTGTTTTTCTCCGGTTTAGCTGACCACGGAAAGATCTGTTATTTGTTGGTGTTGTGTTGAATTTATCTTTGTTTTTAATAAAATCCGTTGAAGGAAAAAAAAAAAAAAAAAAAAAAAAAAAAAAAAAAAAAGAAAGAAAGAAACCGTAGTTTCAATTTTCAATGAAGCTACTTCCAGACCACTGTATGTACTTCGATTATAGGGAGTTGCATATCTAGTGGGTAGATACGTATTCTTTTTGAAAAAATAAAATAAAGAAGCATGACATGGAAACATGGTAACATGGAAAAAAGCAAAAAGAAAGAGGTAAAGAAGATCTGGAAAGAAAGAAAAAAGAAGAGAAGGGTTGCGTAGGCGTGAAGCAGTGGGAAAATATGCACAGACTTTGAAAAATAGAACACACCTTTTTATTTTCCTCTCTATAAATGTAAATCTTATCTATTATCTGCTGTACTTGTGTGTGATATAAGATTACATGCCCTCTAATATCTACGTAAATTGGCACGTTTTCTAATTAGATAGTAGACTTTGAACGTTTACAGTCTTGCCTACACCTAATATAGTACAGGTTTAGATACTTAAGAAAGTTGATGTTGCCATCTATGAATGAGATCGTTCAGCAGACTTTGGATTCAAATTAACAATAGATCATACTAACCATAAAAAGAAACAAATGTAACAGCTTTTGTCATTTGTCCATTTATATATTATGTTAAGAGTCCATCTATATCATCTCACCTTAATATGGGAATGATTTTGTGCTATATCGTGATGAGCACTTTGACAACACTTGAGAGACTTATCAACAAATCATAGATACATCCTTTAAGACTAATCCAAGATCAAAGCCAGTAACGAGGATAAACCTATATTCACCCTTTGAAACAAAAAAAAAAGTTAGAAGAAAGACCCTATAGACCTGTATGTCGACCCTACATCCATTACCAATCAACCCATAATCCACATAAGAGGAGGCCTAGAAGTTAGTCTTATTCTACTAACGATTCATTATTATGTATGAATGTGTCCTTCAAACAGAACTAGATTCGATTGATGTCAACTTGAATCAAACACATAGTTGGTGTACTTGCGTGTCAACAAAACAGAGCAGGAAGTAGAAAGATGTCAATAATAGAGTAGAGTGGAGTGTTGCGTTGAAACTTGAAGTGTTGCGTTGAAACTCGAAAGTAATAAAATTATAACGGAAAATCGCTTAAAAAACTTTGAAAATTTCCCTTACTAGCACTTTAAACCACGAAGTTTTTTCTCTGACATTTTTAACTTTTAAAGTGACATTTGTATCATAAAAAACCTCCAAATTAAAAAATTGACATGTTGAACAGGTTAAAAAGTGATGTATCAGTTTTTTTTTCAAAAAATAATTATTTAATTAATAAAATAAATAAAAATCTAAATAAAGTTTAGAAAATTAAATAAAAATCGAAAATTCAATAAAAATTCAGGAAAATCTAAGCAAAAATCCGAAAATTAAATAAAAATTAAATAAATATTTTAAAAAATTAAATAAAAATAAAAAGAAATAAAAATTAAATAATAAATAAGATTAAATTAAAATACAGAAGAACTAAATAATAAATTTATTTATTTAATTTTCTAATTTGATTTGATCTCATTTTTTTGATTTTTTAGTTAATTTTTAATTTTCTGATATTTAATTAATTTCTGATTTTTTAAAATTAATTTCTGATTTTTATTTAATTTATGAGTTTTTATTTAATTTTTGTGTATATAAAAACAAAAAAAATAAAAAATCCGAAATTATTTAATTTATTTTTAAAATATTTATTTTATTCTGAAATTTTTATTTAATTTTCTGATTTTGATTTTGATTTTCCTGAATTTTTTATTAAATTTTCAATTTTTATTTAATTTTCTAAACTTCTATTTAGATTTTTATTTATTTTATTAATTAAATAATTTTTTTAGAAAAAATAATTGACACATCATTCTTTTAACTCGTTTAACAGATCAATTTTTTAGTTTGGAGGTTTTTTATGGTACAAATGTCACTTTGAAGACTAAAAGTGTTAGTGAAAAATTTCAAAGTTTAAAGTGCTACCAAGTAACGCTTTCAAAGTTTTTTATGCGATTTTCTCAAATTATAACTAAAACATTTTGTTCTTCAGTCTTCACTATCGCTGAACGCATTCAAAATGGCACCAGCCAATCGTTATTTTGTATATCTATTTATATATTGAATAATTTAAATATCGTTTTGGTTTTGTTTCAAATTTCGAAATATTTTTTTATGAATAATTTATATATTTCGAGGGCGTTGATTGTTGCACACATTCCGCAATTCCGAATAAAAGCCAAGAGCAATCACATTTCTTGTTCAACATTGAACCTTTTCTTTATGTGCTATGAGTTTCAACTATTCTTAAAGATGAAGTCGAGAAAGAAACAAAAGAAGTGAAGCCGCAAAAATCTAAAGACAAAAGAGTGAAGACATGTGTTTGGTTTGGGAGATGTGGATCCAAGCAGCTTTATCATTTGACTTGGTCAAACTTGAATTCAATGTTAACACAATTTACTATATGCTCGATTTTATAATGTTTACTTTTTTGGTTTTATGATTTTTATAGTATTGTATAACATGAGAACTGTTACTTTTCAAATAATGACGTTACAATACTTACATTTACACGAGGTCATTTTTCATTTCTACTTGGATCCGAATGATTGTTCATGTTTTAGTATAGAATACCCTATCTCGTTAACTTTCCATGCAATATCATTCCGGAACAATGTATAAGCACGTGCTTGGATTTATATATACACCAAAACATAGGATCTATGATTAGGAGTGCATATTTAGACATAACCGAATTATTCAAATCAAGATCATTCAAAATGTACTGGAACATACCGAATCTAAAATGTACTGGAAAAAATCGAACTATATATACTGACATTTATATTTAAGTCATATTTATGATAAAAACTAATACTGAAATATGTATTAATAATGCCGTGTTAGTACAATATCAGTTATGATCTATAGTACTTATTTTTATATTACTCTTGACCAATTTAAATTCAACCCATACTATAAATTTCATTAAACATAAGACTAAACAAACAAACCAATACTAGACACTTCATTTGAATTAATTTCATCTCTAGCTGATTGAGTTTCCATTTTATTGAACCAAACAAACATAAAGAAGAAACCAGAATCGAACCACAGGTCATTAGCTCAACGGTAAAAGATCACGATCATTGTGTCAGAAATCTCTAGATCGAATAACCGCTGGAACAAAACTAATAATTTCCTCTGTTTCATAATAAATGAAGTTTTGGTTCTTTGCACATATATTAAGAAAATTAGATTATGTAAACAAAAATCATTAAAATTAATTTAAAACTAATTTATTTAATTATTAAAAAAAAAAAAATTAGCTACACAGTTTTTGATAAAGTTAAAGTTATCTAGATATGTGAAAATATCATCTATTGTGAAACAAAAACAATGACCTAAAAAATCATCTATGTTGAAATGGAGAGAGTATTATATGATGCGGTTTCGGAACTAGGGAAATTAGGGCTTCTGTTGAACTTCCTGGTAATTCAAAAAAAAAAACGAACCTATAGTATAGTAGTAGTGAATTATTATGTTTTGGTAGGTCATCATTGTTGATAAATTTTCAAAAATATAATTATTATTTAGCCATTATGTCTCTCAGAGGACGACAAGGTGTCCATAACTCCATATATAAATGGCAGCAGTGTGAGTAAAGCAAAAGCTATAATCAATCTTCATTATCGGATAATTTGTATTCCTTTCTACGCAATGGGATGATGTCAATATTGTGAGTGATAGTTTAAAGACTTTATGTCAACAGATAGCTAGACCCTTTGACGAGGTATAATAGCTCTACAAGTATTTACATGCGACTATGATTTAAATCTATGAGTTTGGAAGATGAGTTGCGTTTTTAGAAATAATTTACCGCTACTAGTTTCGGATGAAAGCAAACTATATAAACTAATGATTATAAAAATATATTAATATAAGAGAAATTCTCTAGCCTTAAACTTTTGTCGCAAAAATAGTTTTCATTGAGAAAAATGACCAATTTTTTTTATTAAAAGGTAAAAATACATTTTTACTCTAGGATTAACTAATCTAGAATTAGGATTTAGAGTTAATGGGTGAGGTTTTAGGGATATGGTTTCAAATTTTTAAAATTAAAAAATAAAAATTAAAATTTTCAAAATAAAAATAGACTATTTTAGTCATTTTCTTTTTTGAGGATTATTTTTGTGACAAAAACTTAAAAGAACTATTTGAAAAGATTGTCCTTAATATAAATTTTGTTGATCGGTCGATCCATGTCAGGGATCGAACCATGCGGCACGGATAGTTCGTTCTTTACCAAATCCATGAAAAATAGAAAGTTTTATTGAAGGCTTTTTACCTTAGTGTATAGCACAAATTATACTATGAAAATCTACATGTATCAATAAATACTTTTTTTCTCCGTGAACGCATAACTCTAGAGATGAATCACGTTAAATCTCTCTGTTTTTTTATTGTTTATTTATTCTGTTAGTTCGTTTCTTCTCACATCTTTTTTTTTAACACAAATACTTTCATTAATAAAGGAGAAGTTCCAAAGATTAGTTTATGAACTTTAATACATCATGATAGTTTCTGAGAGAGGCCTTGGCCAACCCATCAGTTTCCTCGTTTTGGAAACGAAGGATGAAGATGAAACTTATTGAAAAGAACAAAGAAGAGAGTCATTCCATATATGCAAGAATACCATAGATTTCTTTCTGGAACTGCTTGTTGGTGATAGCTTTGATAAGCGTTTGACTGTCGGAGCGTACATGTATAGAAGATATGCCAAGTGATGCTGCCGGTCTGATGGCCATGGCTTCTGCCATCAGAGGAGAAGAGACGAAGTCATGTATCTTCGATTCCTTGTGGTTGATCTTCGTGCGGGTGTCTTTGAAAACCCATGCAAGACCAGATCGTTTACTCGATTTTTCTCGAGATGCATCTGTGAAACAGATCGTTTCGAGACTGGGATCGTCAATTAGGTATCTTCTTTCAAAGATTTTGGCTTTGTTGTTTGCCGTGTGTTGCTTGGATAAAATTATTTATCATACGATCAGGCTCCAGACTTCATGCGCATAGAGGCATGAAAAAAGGAGATTGATGGTGCCTCCTGGCATCTTGGACAACAGATGTCTGCCATAATTTCGCGTCTTCTCAGGTTATCGAACACAAGACCAGAGAAACAGTTTTAGCTTCTGTGAGACTTGTCCTGACCATACATCATTTATCCATCGGAATCCATTAATGTTTTGCAGAGCTTTTCACATCTATCACAACAAAGCAAATTATTTAAGTTTCCAACTTTGATTAAAGAAAATTTCCAACCACACAAAAATATATATAACCAAAAATTCTCTATAGTACATGCTTTTGCCACGATTATTTTATCTAGATATACAATGAAATTTATTTATTATGCAAAATTATAATTCTATTTGAATAACTTCATACAACTTTTTAAATCTGAAATTTTGAATCCATAAAATTATTTGACCAAGAAAAGAAAGAATCCATGTATAGTTATGAAACCGGAGGCCTTCTTTTGGTAGGCTATCAAAGGCCCATGCTTGCCCCATGTTTTAAATAGGCTCTCCTATTTTTTTTTTCTTTTTTTTTTTTTTTTTCTTGTAGCCGACGAAAGGATGGACAGTCTTTTCCCCAAGCAACCCAGAGAAGAGATTTTGCGTCCCACATATGTTATTTTTGACGCCGAGGATTTGTCAATCCCTGATCCTCTTTTGTTGAAAAAGAATATCGTAACAGCTATTAAGGAAGAAGGTTATGGTGGGTTGATTGAAGTCAAGGGTTACTTTGGTGACAAGCAAACCATCTCCCAAAAGTTGCTCGAATGAACATGATGTTAGTGGAGCTTCTTTTCTGGGCAATTGCCCATTATCCTCAAGGAACAAATGTTTTGATTATCACTAGAAACGAAAACATCCTAGGACACCCTAAGATCTCTCAGATCATTCATGGTTTGGAAGAAAGAGATTTTTATTTTGCAATTGAACATATTGATCGCTTCTTTTCCCCAGTGGACACCCTAAGATCTCTCAGATCATATGTTAGTACAGATTCTCTTTTGTAGAATGAATAAATCTTTAGCTATTTAGCTTATTTCTTGTAGTGGGAGGCAAAGAAGAGCCGAACAAGCGCTTAATGTTCTACTGTGGTCTTACCGCAAGAGAAGAGGAGGTGCAGCTTGCTACATAATTATCTTTTATGTATGTTTCTTCAATTTTCATCATCTTATCTAATATTATGAAAATCCAAAAAAATTATTGTTCTTTTCTTTCGTTGGCATATGCTATTGGTTTCGTGATCATTATTATTTTTTTAACTTGTGCAAAAAAAAGATCTTAGCATTAGGTGATGAAAAATAAAAAAGAGGATGATTTGATTTTGGGCATCTCTAGGGTTTTTGGTTAATTGGGTCAAGGAGAAAGTGTTCCTTGTCGGATACGAAACAAAGAAACTGATGGTTAGAAGAGAAAACTCTGTCTCTGTCTCCGTTGAAGCGTTTTGTGACTAAGTGTTGTGTTTGGGTTTTGTGAAGAGGAGCAGTTTGAGATCTACGATGAGGGATGATCGGAGAGCCGTGAAGGTGGTGAGGAGGATGGAGGAGTTTAAGGATCATATTTGGAAACTAACAACATGCTTACTCATTTCACTCGACAGACCATGCATGCCCAATTTACCTGCTCTATATGCACATTATACACGAACGATCACTTATTCTCTTCTGGCTGTGACTAAAATTACAAGAAACCTTTGAAAGAACTTATTTATTTATTTCGTAGAGCTGAACACAACACATACTAATATAAGTGATTGTAGTCCTCCACTTTTTGCAACCTCCATTAATACAAATATGTTAAAAATATCTGGCACATTACCTATCATTTTCTTCGTGATGGAACATCCTTACCTTTGAAGTCATCAGTGAAGGAGATTGAAAATGCTAACTCGTTTAGAAGAAAGTCAATTTTCAATAGCACGATGAGTAGTGAATACCAGTAGAATATTAAAAGTTAAAACTATGTTAATGAATAGTGGATTCAGACAAAAAAATATGTATGACATATGACAATTAAGGGGGGGTTATTGGTTTAAGAATTTTTAAAGAATTATAAAATTTTAAGAATCCATGGTTATTGCTTTATGGATTTTAAAAGTTTTTCCAAAATCCATTGTTATTGGTTTTAATACTTGTAAATTCTATTCAAATCCTTTGTTATTCAAAAAGTTTAGTTTTTATTGATTTTGCTATTTTATTCAAATCTATGGTTATTGAGAACTAAATTATTTATATTTTAACTCATAAGCTAGACTTTGAAAATAGTATGTCTACTCATAAGATTTCTGAAATCTGTGTACTAATAAAAACATTCCCACACTTTATGATATATTTTTCTTGTTTGACATGAGATTTTCAGAAGATTTCTTTGTCGGTAAGTTTCATAGTTGGTGTGTTCTAACATAATTTTTCGTTTGTATGAGTGGTGTCTCAAAAAAA
>NC_027751.1:50764874-50787329 GCF_000695525.1 Brassica oleracea var. oleracea
AACAAACCATGCATAACACAAATAACCAATACCTTAAAATGCATTTGTCTATGTAAACACACCAAACGATAATATAATAGTGTCTCATCGAAATTCATTGTTAGAAAATTTCTACAACTTTTTTTGTACCTTAGAAGCAAAAACTTTTTGAAAAACTATATTGTGCAAATTCTTAATAATCAATGATAATCTATAGAAATCAATACAAAATATTTGATAGAAATTAGGAAACATTTGTGAAATCTACTAAACTTTTAAAAATCTGTCAAATTCTAAAATCACTTAATTCTTTCCAAATTCTGGTTCCAATAACCCCCCGAAACTTTGAAAATAATAAATTATGTATCAACCGCAAAATCACAAAAACTGTATAATCTTACAGCTTATGCTACTCATTCCTTTAACAAAATAATATAAAATTGTAACAGCTAAAATGAACTAAACCATATACTTATTTAGAAACGCTTGCGTCTGGTTAATACGTCAATATAACTAGGTGTTTTACCTGCACATGTGAACATAATCGTTTTACTAATAATTATTAATATACGTAATATGATTTAAACATCATGATAACTTATTCTTTATATTCTTAATCATTTTAGTTTTCTTCGATTTTTATTTCGGTTTACGTCTCCTTAACACAAAGAAAAGCTAGAAAACTATGAAACCGTAAGAGCATAATTACATATCAAATACTCCACACAATAAAGTAAAGTAAGAATGTGAACTTTTGGTCTTTTTTAATCTACTTTATATTTTTGAACCAGAAATATGTATTAAATTACAAAAAAATAATAATACTAAAACACACACAATCCAAGTAAGAACAAAATAAATAAAAAGTAAATAAAAACTAAAGTTCGATGATAATTTAGAAGAAAACTTAAAAAAAAACGAAATTGAGATAATGATAATATTTCATTGGTTTACTTGATCAATATATACATTGAGTTATCTTAATATTTCATAAGTTTACTTCTAATAAAAGAATTAATAGATAATGATAGTTTTATTATTAAAGTTAATTTATGGTTAATTACATAATGAAAAATCTAATTATTCATTAAAAATATATCTATTTTAGCTGTTTTAGAAACTAAATCGTTAAACACATGTTCATAACATGATTACATAGGCAACTCTCTAAACTTAATATCAAAGCATATTTTTCTTATAGATTAAACAATAATAAAACATACACGTGAAATAACTACTGAAAGTACATAAATATAGATGTCAAAAACTATAATCGAGACAACTTGGAATGAATGAAAAAAATGAAAGTATAGAGTTTAAAACATCTTACATCATGTGAAAATAAAAATTGGTCCTAACTTGTTTAAAATAATTATAATTGTAATTCCAATTAGAAATTTTGAAATAGTTATGTTATTTAAATTAATAAATTAATAATTTAATCTAAATCCTAGTAAGAATCTTGTGAAATTTAAAATAATTATAATCATAATTCCAATTAGAAATTTCGAAATAGTTTATTATTTAAATTAATAAATTAATAATTTAATCTAAATCCTAGTAAGAATCTTGTGAAATTTAAAATAATTATAATCATAATTCCAATTAGAAATTTCGAAATAGTTTATTATTTAAATTAATAAATTAATAAATTAATTAGAAATCGAAATATTTATATTATCTAAATTAATAAATTGATGATTTAATCTAAAAACTACTAAGAATATGACAAATAAGCAAAATTAGCTAAAATGATGGAGAATGAGACAAATCAGCAAAATCACTTCATAAATAATAGTATAGATAATGGAAACCAAAAAGTAGAAAATAATTAAAGTGGAACAAAAAAACTTGATGAAGGTGGAAATTAAAAGATAAAAGGATAACAAAGGGTTGAAAAACAAAACACATTGCTCTCAACTTTGAGAGAGAGAGAGAGAACATATTCTTCATAGCAACTAGAGGAAGGATCCAAAGGGATCGCATTGATCCTAAGTCGAGTGAATTCTCCTTAATATTTTCTTAATTATTGGCAAAAAATTCCAATATTTTGCTTGGTTTTGGATCATGCTATCCCTTTCGATTCATCCTTCGGTAGCTTCATCTTCGATCAAACGGTTATAGTAGACTCTTCACTGGAGATTTTGTTTGGCTTAACAAATCTGCGACGCTTTGGTCTCAAGCCAACAACAACAATCTTGGAAACTCTCTTCTTACAAGTAAGTTTCAAAGACTCTTCTTGAGTCTTGACCAAAGCGAATCATGCCAAAAATTGAAGACCTACCTGTTTTTTGTCTTTTTTTATTTGGATCGAATTTCCAATTTACCATAGCGGAAAATCTTAATTGATTAGTTATCAAATATTACTGTATATGTTGATATATATGAAATATAGCACTTGAAGTTACTTTTAACTGGTTTAAACTTTCTGAAAATACCTACATGGCCATTTCTGAAAACTATTTTTTCAGTTAAATACCATATATATATAATTGGTGCATATTGGTGTATATATATTTGTGCATCTTTCATATCAGTTATTTCCTTAAATATATGGTAACTTTATATTCATTCGAGATTACTTTCTACACATGCTTACTAGTTTGAAATCCCAAGTCCCAAAGTCTCGTTGGATCCCGTTAAATTAAATCAAGTAGGACTTGGAGTAGAGGTGTACATATGTTCACAGGAAAAGGACTTGGACCATTTTAACTTTACCCAACTTAATAGAATTCCAAACTGAAAAAGAATAAAAAACTTAAACAACGAATCCAAAGGAAAAAACGAAGATAAACACTGAACCTAACTACAACGCATATAAATGTATATTAAAAACAGAAATCAGGACAAATCTTCATCGCAAAGTACAACGAGTTACAGACTAATCTTACTTAGTTAACAACAAAAAGTATATATTACATTTTACTTTATAGTTTTTCTTCAATTAAACGCAAATATATCCCAGTGTGAATAGAATGTCATTCGGAAAATTTATTTGTGGCAGGTTTAGAAATACTTTGAAGAAAAATTTATGGTTAATTAACATCATTGTGTTTTTGTCTGAAGAAAGTCCGGACTATCTGAAAATAACAGCCACGATCATAACCTGAGGACATCATCATTAGTAAGATGGTTGACTTTCAAACATGAATACGCATATCATACACACATTATGCATATCTTTATTATTATTTCCTTCTTACAATCATTTTTCTCCCCACTGTAATGTGTGAAAGAAGAAAAGAGCGGAAAAATATCTAAAGAAATCAAATTGAACTAAGAAGAAAAGGAACAGAATCATGACATTGAATTTGATGTTGTTTACGTGCAAAAGATTTTGGTGGACCGGCAGATATGGAAGAAAGGACGATGTATTTCTTCATCTGCGAGGTTTGAAATTACATTGTCTCCTTCTTTCCCTACACTTAATTTGCTATTTACGTATGCTTACAGTCATCTCAATGACACTCAAAGTTTTATAACTTTTTTATTTGTATCTTTATATTTTTTGGGTAATTTGTAAATTCTATTGTCTCATTGTTGGATCCCCGCGTAGTTGCTTGAGTTCATCGTGTCTTCGTGGGTTCAGCTTTAAAAAGGCAGGTAGTGATACGCTTAGTTAGGCCACCTTTCAAGCCCATGAATGTAAACATATGTAGTAACTGTGACTAGTGGCAACGGCTCCACAAGTGCCGCTCTCCTGCTGCCGCAAAAGCATCACACGTGGTTTATCTTAATCCAGCTTGGACCAACTTGCAAATCAAACCACTAGATTCTGCTCTGGTCTTCATGGTTCGGCGAATCGGTGTGACGAGCCAGATTGAACCATTGGGGAGGAGATAAATCATTAATATCTTATCTCTCATATCAATTATTCTTCTTATGAATATCTTAAATATTTTATATCAATTATTGTTCTTATGAACCTCCATGGGTCAAGTTTTTTTTTACCAAAATTATACTCCTACCAAGATAAAGATGGCCAAAAAAAGAAAAAAGATAGCCAAAAAATGTTATATTTTGCTTATAGGAATAAAAAAGATACTGGGCTTTGCTATAAAGTGTCCTTGAAATTAATTGCGTCCACAACACTAAGGCTTCTTTATCGTCCATTATTAAGGCACTACAAAGCATAAGGGATATAACGATATATACTTATTCCTGATCATTTGTTTGGTAACTACTAATTCCTTCTTCTTTATTCCTTCCAACTCTCATTTAACATACATATATACGTTTGAGGAAGGTTGTTTTGTATACCTGTAAACTTAATATCTAAAACGTGTACCTCAAGCAACCGCCCGAGGATCAAACAATGTCAATTCGCTGAATTTAAAAATGAAGGAATACAGGTTTTTGTAACCTTCAAAATGGGCTTTTGTGTCATGGTCAGTGATTGGCATCTTGGTCATGGAGAACGCATAAAATTTGAGTTGGGACTTGGGAGAATAGTTGGTACTTCCAAGTGGTTTAAGATTTGTTGGAAGTTGTGCCCTTCTGCCATTAACTTCAGCCAATAGCTAGATTGCATGGCCCCAGTCAACTTGCTCTGGAGAACGTGTGTATATTTATATAATTTCGATGAAAACTCAAATATTGTTTTTTTTTTCTCTCTCTAATATAGAAGAACTACCAATTTTTTACTTTTGTTTTAAAATAACTTTGAATTTAGATAAAAAAAAAATTGAATATAAAATGTATTGAAGTTCTAGACATTACAGTGAACATTTAATAATTTTGTTCTTACTAAAGAAGACCCATAATGTCAAGGAAAGTATTTTCTGAAAGGATAATTTTTTGTAAATATATTTATTTAGTTTTTTATTTATAAATCTGGCCATTCTTATGCAAAAACAAAAATTCAGACGAGAGAGACTTGAGACCTCAAAGGCTCACAAGACCACCCACCAAATGCGTTAGTATAATGTTATGTCCAGCTTTTCTTCATCGGTCTCTCCTTTCTTTGACTGAATTAGATTCTATCTTGTTTTCAGTGAAGGAGAGAAAAATTCGCTTAAAAAAAGACAGATTCTATATAAATCAGAAAAGCTGGCTTTCTCAAAACTCCTTCATGTAGTTGAGGAAGGAGGAGGAGAAGAAGAAAGGCAAAGGCTCTTAGCTGCAGATACACAAGAGCCCTTTGTCGTAACGACCATGAACGCCACCGAAGCTATGAATCGCAAAGTTAATGTCAGAGGAGACGATGTTGATATCGAAATCCCTGACACTGCTCATCAAATTAGCAGCGGTTTGTAAATTCATTTTCCCCTCCTTCGTTTTGTTATTTTTTTGCAAGCATCCAATATTTTTACTTTTAATCTTTTACCACGAAAAATGTTTTCACCACAAAGAGTAAATTAACCTAATATAAAAACCCAAATTCTAAAAATCTGTTTATACTGCACCTAGAAACATTTTACAACCATATATGTTTGTTTGGGAAATTTTTGCTTTGTCAAACTCTGTTTTTAGTAATCTGAGATCACATTTTGGGGTTTAGCTTAAACCTGTTCTTGTGGAATGGTACAGATTCATGGTTTCAGGTGGCGTTCGTTCTGACAACCGGTATAAACAGCGCGTATGTGTTGGGATATTCAGGAACAGTAATGGTTCCTTTAGGTTGGGTTGGTGGTGTGGTTGGTCTTCTTCTCGCTACTGTAATCTCTCTCTATGCAAATACTCTCGTAGCCAAGCTTCATGAGTTTGGTGGCAAGAGACACATTCGTTATAGAGACCTTGCTGGATTCATTTACGGTACAAAAAAAAAAAACACCAAACCACCTCTCTTATATTTTCTCTGTTGTCACATTCATTGAAATGTTTTGATCAGGTAGAAAGGCTTATCACCTTACATGGGGATTGCAGTATGTTAATCTTTTCATGATTAACTGTGGATTTGTCATACTAGCTGGCTCTGCCCTGAAGGTAGTTAAAACATCTTGATTCTTGATTATTAATTCTTGAATTTTGATTCCTTGTGAGCCAAGTTAGTTATTTCGGAGTGTGTTTTGTTTCTACAGGCTGTTTATGTGCTTTTCAGGGATGATCATACTATCAAGTTACCTCACTGTATAGCCATTGCTGGTCTGATATGTGCGGTTTTCGCTATTGGAATCCCTCATTTATCTGCTCTTGGGGTCTGGCTTGCAGTTTCAACCATCCTCAGTCTCATCTACATAGTAGTAGCAATTGTCCTATCAGTTAGAGACGGTATAACTTAAAATAATGATCAAGAATTTAGCTATACTGATAGATTATATAGCTACTGATAAATCTGACTCTTGGCTATTATGTATGTTCTGTTGTTTTGTAGGAGTGAAAGCACCTGCAAGAGATTACGAGATACAAGGATCATCACTAAGCAAACTTTTTACCATCACAGGAGCAGCTGCAAACCTGGTCTTCGCATTCAACACAGGGATGCTTCCAGAGATTCAAGCGACAGTGAGACAACCGGTTGTGAAAAACATGATGAAGGCTCTATACTTTCAGTTCACAGCTGGTGTTTTACCAATGTACGCGGTTACATTCATCGGATACTGGGCTTACGGATCCTCAACCTCCACCTATTTGTTAAACAGTGTTAACGGCCCACTATGGGTCAAAGCCCTTGCTAACGTTTCAGCTATACTTCAGTCTGTTATCTCTTTGCATGTAAGTTTCTTGGCCCCAAGTCTTTTAACTGTCTCAAACTTTTTGTAACGTTCCGACCACCCACGGATAATAAGACTCCCATGCCCGCTCACTCGACGCGTTGGTCCTATTACACCTTTGCTCAGTTCTTCTTCTTTATTTGTAGATATTTGCGAGTCCAACATATGAGTACATGGACACAAGGTTCGGGATCAAAGGACATCCACTGGCTTTAAGGAACTTGCTGTTCAGGATCATGGCGAGAGGCGGGTACATCGCGGTGAGCACGCTTATCTCGGCGCTCTTGCCGTTCCTTGGGGACTTCATGAGTCTCACTGGTGCAGTGAGCACATTCCCTCTTACGTTTATTCTAGCTAACCACATGTACTACAAGGCTAAGAACAATAAGCTTAGGCCTTTGCAAAAGCTATGGCATTGGCTTAACGTTGTCTTCTTCAGTTTGATGTCTGTTGCTGCCGCCATTGCAGCTCTCAGGCTCATTGCACTTGACTCTAAGAACTTCCACGTTTTTGCAGATTTGTAATTCATTATAGTAAAATTGTATTATTCATTATTGTACTTGTTAGGCAAGGTTTCTGTCTATTTATAAATTATAACCAATCAGAACCTAAATGAAACAAAAGGTTATACAAAGTACTAAAGCTTACCATCAAGGAACCTCGCCCTTGCTTCGTGCTCTCATGGATCCCCGAAAGCCTCTCAACCGCAGGGGAGTCGGCATTCTCCGAGATATCTTAGGATTACTTCAGTGGTTCGGACAGTTACGATGCGAAGATGAGGTTGCTGATCGAATTGTTTCCCGTTGTGTTGCCGGAGTTGAAAGATACAAGCGAAAGGAGCTCAATGGGTAAGCATTGATATTGGTGGGTAGGTTGAGAAACCGGAATTGGGGAAGCTTTGCAACCTGGTGGTTCCTTGTGCTTTGACCATTGGTCTCCACAAGTCAAAGTAAGTCCTTTGGTGTTGTAATGGCTTTCGTTCTTATCAGTTGTAACATGAGACTGATGTTGTTTGTTTGCTTGATGACAGGGGGAGGGTTTGATAAGTTTCATTCATCTACTTAAAAATGTGAGTTCAGGTGGTGATCTTGGTTTGTATGGAGACGTGGTTCTTGATGCTTGCTGCCTGAATATAGCTTCAGATGATGAGATATGCATGGATACATGTGGTGGAGTTATCTGTGCTTCTTGTTACTAAACTCCATCCAAATAATCCCAGAACAGTACATGTTTTTGCGATCAATCTTATATGTACTTTACCTTTGTATGGTATATAACTATATCATCAACATAACTCTTGAAACGTAACTCATATTCCACTGTAGTCCACTGCGATCAATCAATTCTACGACTTTCACAAAATGCTACTTTTGTCTGTCAACTTATCAACCATATACACAATTGAAAATGAAAAACTAGAGTCGCTGCACATCAGAAACACCATGACTTATATTTCACTGTAGTCCAATGTAGAAAAAAAAAGTAATGCCCAGGCCCCTCCTTACAAACAAGAATCTATGTAATCTCTCAAAACCACTGACAATACAACAGTAAGAAGAAGTAAAAGAATCCATTACACAGTTCATGGAAGACTACAGATATGACCAAATCTTTTATGTACAAACCTGCTTTGTATCATCTCAATCAAGGACTCTAACAGTTGGTGGACAATCTGTTCTCTGACCAGCCAGCGAGTAATACGCTAGTATATGAGCAGGATGCTCCACCTCACTTACCTCTCCCATTTCATCCGCTTCCGGGACTCTTCTTGCTTGAATCAGCTCTATGTTCCAGTACGGTCTAGACATTACCCTCAGATCTTGCCCTGTCTCTGAAGCTCTGTACCCTTGCACCCACAGGTATCTCAGCGAAGGCAGCTTCATCACCGCTGCAGCGATCGCTCTCTCGCTGAAGCAACAACCTCTCATCTCCAGCTTCTGCAGCTTCGGACAACACCCTTCTCTCGAGAACTCCACCAGTCCTTCGTCTGTCTCACCAACGTAACCGAGAAGCATCCATCTCACGTTTGGACTGTACTGTCCTATGTAGCCTAACCCCACGTCCGTCAAGCCGCCTGGCCTGAGATAGAACGCGAACCGTCTGAGTTTCTCGCATCCCATCAAGAGTGATCTCACTCCTTTATCCAGCGGCAAATCTGCTACTATTCTCTCTTCCTGGTCGAGCAAGACGAGGCGGAAGTCGCGGAGGTTTTTCAGATACGCGCCTATGGTTCGGAGACACTCGTTGGTTATGTCTGTCACGTACACCGCCATGTACTCTAGCTCCTTGCAGCCGTGAGCCAAAGCCGTTAATCCTCTCTGTGTGACTAAATATCCTAAGTCCTCATTCCCATCTTCATCTGCACCTCGTCTTTCGTCATCCATCTCTTCTTCATCTGCACCCCGTTCGATCCTCAGCCGCTTCAACTTCTTACAGCACTTTGCAAGAACCTCTAGACCCTTGTCTCCTATTACATTCCTCGTCTGAGATACACACACCAAAGAACTTGTCACCCTTGCTTACATAGTTCATAAAGAAGAAAAAAGTGAAATGTTTTTTACCTCGAGAACTTCCAGATTAGGACACTTTTGGATTAGTTTACAATGATCATTAGTTTCGAGAAACGCATAGATCAGATCCAGCTTCCGGAGTTGAGCAGCGAATGGAAACAGTATCGGCATTTCGTTAGCTCCCAAGTAAGTGAGGCCCAGACGACTTAGCTTTGGAGGGAAAGTGAGTTTGATGTACTTGTCAGGCGTTTCAGGATCCTCATCCAAGGCGCCACCACAAAACTCCTCAAGGTTAACAGCAGCTTTAAAGAACCCGAGTAGCTCCAGCACCTCAACGTCACCGACCTTGACAGAGACCAGAGAGCGGTGGCAGTTCCTAGCTATGGTTTCCAAGTCTCTGGGGCTGAGTTTTGTAAACTCAGTCATGTAGAAGTTTAAAACCTCGAGAGACGTGTTGTGCAGGGCAAGCTCGTGTAGCCATTTACCATCCTTTTCAAGGAAAGAACTGTCGTCCATCAACAACGTTTTGATTTTCCTGTTCAGAGAAAAACATACACAGAACCATGAACAACTAAAGATAAAAAAAAATTGGAATTTTCAAACTCAAAAACGGCATCGTTTCAATCTTGTGTAAGCAATCTTGTTCTTATTAAAAACGGCATCGTTTCAACCTTGTGTATGCTGCAAATAATAATCAATCTTGTTCTTCAAAACGACATCGTTTCAATCTTGTAGTACCTACCTGCAGTGTTTAACGACGCTCAAGAGCCCATCGGTAGAGAACCCCAAGCACTTATCAAGCTTCAAAACCTCGAGCTCATCCCCCCTCGCTCTCGCCAAAACATCAAGATCCAAATCACGCACGATCATCCTCCTGAAATGCACCGACCTGATCCTCCGGAGCGACAAGGCGATCTCGTTCACCCAGGGGGTAACGAACCCTCCCCAATTATCGGGGATGAGGTTGAACATCGCGGCGCGAGGCTTCCCTTTGAGCTTGAGCGACCTCAGGTTCGGGAACCGCGCGCTGAGACGATCGGGTGCGGAGGCGTAGCATAGGGCCATGGTGACGTGGTATCTCGTCTCGGAGTCCGCTCTGAGCCACGTTCGGTTGACGAGGGAGGCGGATTCGCGGTCTTTGGGGTCGGTTACGTACGGCATTACTAGCGAGATGACGTCATCGGCGTTCCGCGGGGTTGATCTGAGCTTCTTGTTATCGGGATCCTCCATCGTCAAGATTCGATTCGTTTCGTCGAGCAACGGATTGAAATCGAGAACAGTGAAAGGAGGAAGAAGAAGAAGAAGGCAGAGATTCGAGTAAGCAAGGACACGTGTAGGAAGAAGAGAGTGTGAGAGGAATCAATATAAGAGAATCTCTCTGCTCTGTTGTTTGTTGATAATATTTTTTTTTCGGGATCAAGTGGGCACACAGAATAATATTTGACTTTTGACCTTATATTATACAGTGTGTTAGACGTCGATGATTTTTGTATTATATCAAGTAAAGCCAGATCTCTTTTGCTAAACGACGATGTAAACAGAATATTAACAAGATGTGGTTATGCAATGGATGATTAAGCACGGCGTGATCATTATTAGTTAGCTTAATTATGTGCTTAGTGAAAGCTTTTTTGGGTTATCAACAACTTTTTCTGTCGTTGATAGCTAAAAGTAGGTTCCTTGTGGCCTATAAAAATGTGTGTTTTAACTATATGATATCGATGGTTTATGTGTTATGTATAGAGCTGTGTGAATTATTGAAACAAGAAAAATATTGTATGTCAATTGTAAATCGATAGATGACTATCATCAAAATGACCAAGAATATATATATTAATAATTTGTGAATCAGTAGAGGGTTGGTTAAACTTGCCTTTTAAGCTTTCTAACAATTTTTACTCAAAATCCACTTAACTAGGGTTTTCTCACTTCTTAGGAAAATACTAAAAAACTAGATTTTGATCAGCTAATAATATTTTGGTTAAAAAAAATTTAATTTAAAAGTTACTAACTTTTTTTTTGTCAGAGTTTTACTATTTGAGTTTTGACATTGAAAGTAATTTATTTTGACGTCTTGTGATGGGCATTCAAGCTTTAGGTATGTGTCGGTTCGGTTTATTCAGTCGTCAAATTACTGAACTTTGGATGTTGAGACCGGTTTAGCAACCACATTTTTCAAATAAAAATAGTTTTGGTATAATTTGGGTTTAAAGTCAAAATCCCAAAAAATCGTCCGAAAACCTGAGTTAGACCCAGAAAAACTGAAAAAATCGGGTAATTCATCAAATTCGGAGGTTTTAATTTTTTTGTTTATAAATTATATTATATATATAGATTTATTTATCTAAATTAATATTTCATTATGTTTTAAATATTCAGATACCCCATTGGTTTTTAGTTTAGTTTTACTTTTTCGGGTTTAGAAAAATAACGTATTCACGTATAATCATCGAGATAAACGTTTTTTTAAATAATCTGAAAAGACCCATTTTATCCACTAACAAATAAAAGCTAGAAAAGAGATCTCTGATATCATTTGAATCTGTCAATCTGTTCAAAAAGGTTGCCAGAAAGGTTAGTAGTTTTTTTAATATACAACATACAAAGAAGATAGAAAAAAATCTCTAATATTAAATCAAATTATTTTTGAATGAAATCTTTCTTTATATTCTGAACATAATCATTTTATCATAATTTTAAATTTGTAACTAAAATATTAAATTTGTAAATAAAATATTATAATAATTTTGAATATCTTATAATGTCCGTATATGATTTATAATCATTTATTAAAAATTTAAAAAAAATATAATTATTATCATGGTTTACAAAATTATTTTATCGCAATTTTAAATTATATATAATAGTTTCTACAACTTTTATAAAAATATAAATCCTCATATATATATTAAATGAGATGTCACTTATTAAGGGGGTGTTAGTGGGAGTTACATTTATAAAGAGTTTGTTGATTTTTAAAATTGAAGGATTTGTTAAATTTGGAAAGAGTTGTAGAGAATTTTGTATATTGTGAAATTCAATGGAAATAAATTGATATAATGATTCTAAGAATCTAAAGTGAATATATAGTATTCTCAAAATCTTGTGTTGTGAATTAAATAGTGAAGAATACAATTCCCAATAACACAAACTTTACTAAATTTATAGAATCATTAAAATCTTAAAATTTTGAATAACAAAAGATTGTGTATAGAATTAATAAATCATCAAACCAATGACATTAGATTCTAATGAGAATGTGAGAAACTATAAACCAAATAACACTAGATTCTAATGAGAATGTGAGAATCTATAAACCAAATAACACTAGATTCTAGAAATTCTAACAATCACTATAAATAGAACTCCCACTAACACCCCCTAAGTGATTTTTGTTTACGTATGAGAGTTTTAGAAAAAAATTGTTGTAATTTTATCAGGTGAGAGATTTTCAATTTTCAGTTATTTAATTAGATCTAAAATAAAAGATAAGTCTATAACTAATTAACATCACTTACCAAATAATCTAAATGATATTACAAATAACAATTTATGGTAACTAATTGTAAAAATTATCGAAAGTGTTATAATGTTTTATTCTTTTTAAATTTATATACTACATAAATTAATTAATAGAATACAATTTATAGAAATCGATATAATGATTTCATATTCCTATATAAAACATTATATTCATAAAAAAAGTATTATAATAATTATTAATGTCTTATAATGTCCATATATGTTTTATAAGTCATATATAAAAAAGTTGAAGCATCTATATAATTATTTATCATGGCTTGCAAAATTATTTTTCATAATTATAAATTATTTATAAGATATTATAAAACACAATGTTCAAGAAATATGCTACGTGTAATTACACGCTTTATAGAGGAGTAATGACTATGCAGATAATTTGGGACCTAGGCGTTAGCGAATTACTGATTTATTTTATAAATATTTTACGTTTATATAGATATTTTAGTTTTTGAGTTTAATTACAAAAGTATTGTGATTAATTATCAAAACTAGATATACCACACAAAAAAAATTATACAAATTTGTGGATTTATATTAACATTATTGCATAATTTAACATATTTAGATTGATTTTAACCAATTTAGATGATTCAGTTCGATTTAAACTGTTCTAAATAGGTTGAAATTATATAAAGTTGTTCTTTTTAGAACCTTGGTTAGAATTATATAAAGAATAATAACATTTGATCAATTTTTTTATATATTTATAAACTACATAATATAATGAATGAAACTTTTAATCATTTTTATTTTTTAAATTAATTCTAAAATAAAATGTAAGTCTAAGCTAATTATCATCACTTACCAAATAACATAAATTAATGATATTACAAATAATAATTTGTGGTAGCTAATTTTCAAAATTATAGAAAGTGTAATAATGTTTAATCATTTCTTTTTGTATTTATATAATATATAAAATAATGAATAGAAATCGATATAATGATTTCATATTCATATAAAACATAATCGTATCTATAATTATTAATATCTTATAATTTCCATATATGTTTTATAAATAATTAGGTTTAAAGATTGGACTAACTATACTAAACATAACATGTGAGAACTTCGATTAAAAAAATGTTTTGCATTTAAGTCAAATAATATAGTGAATATGGTAATGTTATGATTGAAAAGAATTATAAGAGAATTTTTTGTTTCACCGATTGTATGTTTTATTTTACTATTTAGAGAGAGAAACAAATATTTGGCAAAAAAATAGGAAAACATTAGCGAAAATTTGATAAAAAGAAGGAGAAAAATTCGAAGAATATGTATAATATGTGTTGGAGAAATGAATGTGATAATTATATATATAATTCTGCAAACATTTGTTATTACTAAATGTTCATCAGTTATTACTTTACGATATTCTATACATAATATATATTTTCATACAATTATTTATATCCGCGAATTTCGCGGGCAACCACCTAGTTTCTTTTTACATAGTAAGACCTAATAAGCATTCGTCTGACATAAGATCCCATGACATTGGTTTCAGGTCAATCTTTCTGGACTATTGGCGATGAATCTTCTGAGACCATCCGTGCTTTTGTCATTGCTGCTTCATCATCCTTAGACATCAACAAGAACACATCCCGTAAGCTTGCTTGGATGATGGAAGTGGGTTTAGCCATTGACAAATCAGACCCGTCTATAGTATCATTCTGTCCCTCAATCTTTGAGCAAGTCAGTAAGGAGATTCTGAATCTCAGTGAATCAAGCAGGTACCTCATCGACGTCAGAGTTTTAAATCATGTCATCAAGTCTTTGCAATTGGCCTGAAAATGATACAATCTCTTCTCTTTTTTCCTCATCTTGTTCGTTTCGGTGCTCATAGAAAAACAAAAAAAAATCATAGGAAGACCTCTACTAATATTCTAGGCATCTCTATTTCTGTTAGGTTTTGATTATCGTTTTCATTTTTTGGTTTTGAGCTTTTGAAAACAAGCAATTACATGGGCGTGCATCCTTAGTTGTAAGATGTAACAAGCAATTAGATAATCTCATTTCCTCCATGAAACCATCATCAAAGTTTCAATTTTCGATTGTAGCCTGGAAAACACTATAGAAATGTATAGTCTACCACAAATCATTCATGGACAAGCTTTCAGGTGTTTGGTTCTTCATGGACAAATATTAGTGACAAGTTTTGATAGATCAAAACATATCCTAAGACAACGTTTTGATGGACAATTACCAAATTGTATTTTGTAAAAATTGAAAAGCATAATGGGTAAAAACCATTGCTTCAATCTCATCCATACATGATACATGTATGAACAACAAACCTTTTAGATGAAGTAGTTTTCTCCAAGAAAGACATGGCAATGTATGATGAGAGATAGTATTGAACAAAGCAAAGCGTGGAGGGACATGTTTTATAGAAATCTGAGAATGTGGCATAATATGCAAGTTCCTGTTCTGATCCAACATGGATGCGAAATCAAACTCTGTAAACCTCTCAGCAAAAGAAGAAGAAGACGAATAGGATCCTTTGGTTTTTGATGGACAAGTTTTGATAAGCCACTACTTCACCAATTAATGTACTCAAAATCCTCTAAAGGAACAAATAGTTTTCTCTAAGAAATACATGGTAATATATGATGAGAGGTTGGTTGTATTGGAGCAAAGCAAGATTGTAGAGACATGTTTATAGAGAATCTTGCTACTAAACTCCATCCAAATAATCCCCGTAGCTCATGGTACGAGAGGATCATGAATGGGATGCTTGGCCATTTGGAACGCCAACCAAAAAACAAGGAGCGGTGTATGGCCTGGCTAAGATTCGTTGAGCCACTCCTGAAAGCTTTAGGGCGTTTCTTGCTTGCTCATTTTCGACGTATTTTTCCTCTTTTCTTTCAGTGGACACATTCAGATGATCCAGAAACTGTTTTGTTGGTATGTCTTCATTCACTTACCACACTGTACGAATGTTTGAACACACATGAAAAGTTTAGTATCAGCGTATAGGTTCTTGAGAGAGTGGAGACGGTTTTGAGGTTGACTTGGATTGGAAACTCACCAAGGTTCAACCCCAAACACTATAAAAGAGCTTTAAGACAAACATTCTTCTCCTCTTGTCCTCCGTATCTTGAAGCTACTCCGCGAGTATGTTTCTATAGCCTTATGAAATACACTGCAGGTCCAAAAGCTTACAGCTCAGAGTCTGCGTGGAGGCAGTACCAGGATGATCCAAATCTGGTCACGGTTGGGGAATATAATATGGGCTAGCTCTACTTGACCACAGAGAGCCTCTTCTCCTCTCAGAGTTGTAGGGTCATAACTGGAACATCAACATATAGCTTCCTCACTCTTTCAACTTTTATCTAGATTTTGTGATCAATCATATATGTACTTAGCCTTTGAATGGTATAGAACTATTATCACAGAAACTCTTGAAACCATATACACATTTGAAAATGAAAAAGTAGAGTCGATGTACATCAGAAACATCATGACTCATATTCCACTATAGTCCAATGTAGAAAAAAAGTAATGCCCAGGCCCCCCCTTACAAACAAGAATCTATGTAATCTCTCAACACCACTGACAATACAACAGTAAGAAGAAGAAGTAAAAGAATCCATTACACAGTTCATGGAAGACTAAAGATATGACCAAATCTTTTATGTACAAACCTGCTTTGGATCATCAATCATAGCTCCCTCAGGACTCTAACAGTTGGTGGACAATCTGTTCTCTGACCAGCCAGCGAGTAATACGCCAGTATATGAGCAGGATGCTCCATCTCTCTCACATCTCCTAGGTTCACTTCCGGGACTCTTCTTGCTGGAATCAGCTCAATGTTCCAGTTCGGTCGAGACATTACCCTCAGATCTTGTCCCGTCACCGATTCTCTGTACCCTTGTACCCACAAGTATCTCAGCGAAGGCAGTTTCATCACCGCTGCAGCGATTGCTCTCTCGCTGAAGCAACACCCTCTCATCTCCAGCTTCTGCAGCTTCGGACACCCTTTTGAGAATTCCATTAGTCCTTCGTCTGTTTCACCAACGTAGCCAAGAAGCATCCATCTCACGTTTAAACTGTACTGTCCGATGTATCTTAACCCCACGTCTGTTAAGCCGCCTGGCCTGAGATAGAATGCAAACCGTCTGAGCTTCTCGCATCCGATCAAGAGGGATCTGACTCCGTTGTCCAGCGGCAAATCTCTTATCCTCTCTTCCTGGTCGAGCAAGACAAGGCGGAAGTCGCTGAGGTTTTTCAGATACGCGCCTATGGTTCGGAGAGACTCGTTGGTTATGTCTGTGACGTACACGGCCATGTATTCTAGCTCCTGGCAGCCCTGAGCCAAAGCCGTTAATCCTCTCTGTGTGACAAAACCTCCCAAGTCCTCATTCCCTTGTTCATCTGCACCCCATCTTTCGTCCATCATCCCTTCTTCATCTGCACCCTGTTCGATCCTCAGCCGCTTCAACTGCTTACAGCACTGTGCAAGAACCTCTAGACCCTTATCTCCGATCACATTCCTCGTCTGAGAGATACACACCAAGAACTTGTCAGCCTTTACATACAAAATAAATAGTTCATAAAGAAGAAAAAGTTACCTCAAGAACTTCCAAATTAGGACACTTTTGGATTAGTTTACAATGATCATCAGTCCCAAGAAACGCAAAGAGCAGATCCAGCTTCCGGATTTGGGCAGCGAATGGGAATATCATTGGCATTTCGTTAGCTCCCAAGTAAGTGAGGCCCAGACGACTTAGCTTTGGAGGGAAAGTGAGTTTGATGTACTTGTCAGGCGTTTCAGGATCCTCATCCAAGGCGCCACCACAAAACTCCTCAAGGTTAACAGCAGCTTTAAAGAACCCGAGTAGCTCCAGCACCTCAACGTCACCGACCTTGACAGAGACCAGAGAGCGGTGGCAGTTCCTAGCTATGGTTTCCAAGTCTCTGGGGCTGAGTTTTGTGAGCTCGGTCATGTACAAGTTTAACACCTCGAGAGACGTGTTGTGCAGGGCAAGCTCGTGTAGCCAGTTACCGTCCTTTTCAAGGAAAGAACTCTCTTCCATCACCAACGTTTTGATATTCCTGTCAAAGAAAACAGACAGAACAATGAACCAAGTGAGAAAAGAACTCAACATAAAATTGCATATGCACAACAGCGACAACCCATTCAAGGATACATGAACTCGCAGAGACAATCTTTCTATGCAAATGACATATATAATAATCAAGTCAACGCTATTATGTAAACGACTTTGATTATAAACATTGAACTCCCAGCTGGAATGAAAATAGTATTTGATTCCTTACTATACTTTACAATCAAGTCTTCAGAAACACGGCACCTAATGCAATGAACGACATTATAAACATTGAACTCCCAGAGACAATCTTTTTTGATAGAACCCCCCGCCAAAGTTTCTAATTCCACAACTGATAATTTTCTCAAGTTGCAGGCATAACAATGGCAAGTGTAAAGTGTAGCAAGGTCCTTTATACAAGTAGGCACCAACGTTTCTACTTAGTCAACTTGTTCTTATAAAAACGGCATCGTTATGAAGATAAAGAGAGTTGCAAAAGTATGTGATAAACCTCAAGAACCAATCGACATTATAAACATTGAACTCCTCCAAAAGTGCAAAGTATTAGCACGTAAGGTCCTCTCTACACAAGTAACTAACCAATTGAGCTAGCAAATCTTGTTCTTATCAAAAACGGCGTCGTTACGAAGAGTAATCTTGTGTTAGTTACCTGCAGTGTCTAACGACGCTCAAGAGCCCATCGGTAGAGAACCCTAAGCACTTATCAAGCTTCAAAACCTCGAGCTCATCCCCCCTCGCTCTCGCCAAAACATCAAGATCCAAATCACGCACGATCATCCTCCTGAAATGCACCGACCTGATCCTCCGGAGCGACAAGGCGATCTCGTTCACCCAGGGGGTAACGAACCCTCCCCAATTATCGGGGATGAGGTTGAACATCGCGGCGCGAGGCTTCCCTTTGAGCTTGAGCGACCTCAGGTTCGGGAACCGGCGGGCGAGGCGATCGGGTGCGGAGGCGTAGCATAGGGCCATGGTGACGTGGTCTCTCGTCTCCGAGTCCGCTCTGAGCCACGTTCGGTTGACGAGGGAGGCGGATTCGCGGTCTTTGGGGTCGGTTACGTACGGCATGACTATCGAGATGACGTCATCGGCGTTCCGCGGGGTTGATCTGAGCTTCTTGTTATCGGGATCCTCCATCGTCGTCGTCCGTCGTCAAGATTCGATTCGTTTCGTCGGAGATTCGAGTAAGCAAGGACACGCGTCGGAAGAAGAGAGTGGGAGAGGAATCAATATATAAGAGAATCTCTCTACTCTGTTGTTTGTTGATATTAATTTTTTTTTTTTTTGGGATCACAGAATAATATTTGATTTTTGACCTTTTTATATTATATACAGTGTGTTACAGAAGTTAGACGACGATATTTGTATTTATATCAAGTAAAGCCAGATCTCTTTTGCTAAACGACAATGTAAACAGAATATTAACAAGATGTGGTTATGCAATATGGATGATTGATTACGTACGGCGTGATGATTATTTATTAGCTTAATTCTGCGATTAGTTTAAGCTTTTTTGGGTTAAGGACAATTTTTTCTGTTGTTGATAGCTAAAAGTAGTTCCCTTGTGGCCCATAATAATTGGGGTTAAACTAGATGATAACAATGATTGTTATGTATGCATATTACACCATCTCCATCAATAAGAACCTCTTATGGACTCTAATCAATAAATTAGTAATAAATATAGTGATTTGAAAGGTTTAAAACTTTTGTTAATTTAATTTAAGTTTTTCTCGTCCAATGGTAGAACCTCATTGAGGTTCTTAAAAAACAAAATTATTTTTCTAAAATTAGAATGATTTGATTTCATAACATGAAAAACATAAAAAAAATATTAAAAAAGACATTACAACATATTGAAAATACAAATACTAATCGTAAACGAGAAAAAACCGATTAGTCGAAATCTTGATTTGTTCCAAATTTTTGCTAGATGTTCTCAACCAAAATTTTGCCAGATGTTCTCAACGAAATCAGCTTTCAATTGTTGATATATTTTGTTATCACGGACTCGACTCCGAATGCTCATTATATTCCCGAGATTTGAAGGCATATCTGATGAAAACTCGAAATTCACTTGTGAATTTCGGTTTGATTCCGGTTGTTCGAAACAAACCATTTCACCAACAAGTTCCCACAATATTTTGGGAAATTTTTGGTGAAATGGTTTGTTGCAAGGGTAAGAGAAGCACAGGAGAGTTGGTGAAATGGTTTGTTGCAAGTGAAACACAATATTTTAGGAACTTGTTGTTTTAGGTGAAATGGTAAGAGAAATGGCAAAGTTTGGATGTTGTTTTCTTTTACAGTCGGAAGAGAAATAAACAAAGGAAACACATCTCAAAAGGGTTCTTGAAACACAACTCAAACTCGCTTGCTTTACAACATACAAATTTTGAACTTATAAAGACAAGGAAACACATGTTGCTTTATAACTTGCAAGTCACATGATACAGTCAATAAAGACAAGGAAAAACATGTTCTTTTACGTTCAGGCAGGAAGAGGAAAAAAACAGAACATGAGCATTTCTTCTTGTCTTCTTCATTACATGACATGGGAACACAACTTGCACCTGCCAAAAAATTTGATCAGAGACCATACAGAAGCACGAGACAAACAGAGCAACAGAATACACAACTTGCACTCACAACATGACCTGCAGAAGCACGAGCCAAACAGAGCAACAAAATACACAAGTCTCAGTATAGGCTTCAGCCTTAGCTCCAGAGATGTTTAATTGTCTTTCTAATTGTCTTCCACCTGCTAAAAATGTGATCAGAGACCATACAGACAAAGAGAGCAACATAATACAGTTATCACACAAGACAAAGGTGTGATTTAACTTAAGCCAAAAGAAAGTGTTCTCAATGGATCAAATGATAGAGTATGGTTACTTACAAGAAACACATAGATTGTAGTTGCCACTGATGCTCCAATGAAACCTTCCCATGTTTTCTTAGGAGACAATTTTATCAAAGGAGTCTTCTCAAAATAGAAACCAACGAAGTAAGCTGCTACATCGTTCATAGCAATAAGCTCTGCTGGAAGAAGAAACCGGCATACATACATCCATTTAATAAACATGTTGCTATATGTTTCAGAGATATATATAAAAACTCATGTGTATCAACCGAGGAACCCAAGATCATCATCATAACTTGTTAAAATCAACCAACACTAACTCGGTTTCTATGCAAAAGATTCGATTTTTTCCAACAAACACACGATAATCTACTAGTAAAATATTTCACCTTCCTCAAGATCATCATGCAAAATCATCATCGACATTAATTTTTACAGACAGTTTTTCTACAGAGAAGAGAAAGGGGTGTTCGCACTTATCTCGCCTCTTGTATAACTTTCATCCTTTCCTCGATGTTTCTCTTGAAGCTGATTCATGTGAAGAACTTCCTTCTGTCTTCTGATCTTCATCAGAGCATCAACGCATGGGAGGAAACGACATCGACACCGCATTGACGAAAACAGCGAATCGAGTGCCGATTGGCTTCGGAATCGACAAAGAATGGACAGCGAAGGATATCGACAGAGAATCAATGGAGAAGATGGAGAGATCGAGCTTTGGAGGAGGAAGAGAAACAAAAGTGATTACGGGAGAAAACCCGACGGAGGAGAGAGACACGTTAAGTTGTGGTCGAATAAGAGAGTGCCACGTAGGGGTCTTTACCAAACCTAAAAATCCTAATTTAAACACCGGTCCTCTCTTTTATTTTCATTTTTCATTTATTTTTCTCCTATTTTTTCTAAGAAACCTAGCGTAAGAAGCCACGATGGACCTGCTCTTAGTTTGTATGAACTATTGAACAAGAATACATATTGCATGATGATGATTTCATTTAAATTGACCAATAAAATACTATTAATAATTGAATATGATTTGTGAATTTTTTTACGTATATAAAGTTTCATTAAAATCAATCACAAATTAATAAACTAAATGACAAAAATATTTTGTTGGATTTGACAGTGAAAAAGACACTCAAAGAATGTAACTCAAGATTCTACTCCACACAAACCAAAACAGCACAAGAAATAGATGTACGTACACCTTTGTGATTTATCATAGGGAAAATTGGAAAAATGGGACACTCTCAACTTTTATTTGTCCTTTTAGTACTTCTGATATTTTTAGCAATTCTAGACATGTTTTACCCTTCTTTTATGGGAAAAGTAGTAAACTGAATTTTAAAAATGTAAAAAAATATTAAGACTATTGGAAACATAAGTATGACAATATATATGCTTAATTTTTTTTTTTGAAAAAAGTTGAATCATATTTTATTTTATTTTCTAGCTACAGTTAGAAAACACATTCTAGTAATCTACTTAATTTAGAAATCGGATACTAAGTTTTATACATAGATATATCCAGGGTATATAGCGTAAACTAATATTTCTTATATATTCTAACGAAACTATAATCTGTTACGTTATAATCAAGAAAATTGTCTTCAATCTACCTACAGCTTGATAACGACATATAGCTACAACGCAATGATATACCTTATCTATATTATTTGTCATAATATGTTCTGCCTTTTACCTTATGTGACGCTTAAGGAAGAATATGTTTCTCATCTACTCTACTATGTTCTGCGTAAGGTAGGCTACATATTCTAGACAAATCCGAAAAATATAGAAACTTCCATATTCGGTTAAAGATGTTTCCTAAATCTAAA
>NC_027751.1:50788391-50835291 GCF_000695525.1 Brassica oleracea var. oleracea
AAAAAAATTGATGATTTACGATGAAAAAAATAAGGATTCTCCGCTTACCCTAAATTGACATTGAAAGGGTTGAAGGCTTGAAGGTACACGGCGGAGAAGAAGAGAAGTGAAAAAATATTAGGGTAAACAAGTTTTTAATCCTTTTGTGGTTTTTTCTTTTTTTTTATTAAAATTTAAATCAATTACGAATTAATTTAAATTTTAATTAAGGTTAATTTGGTTAATTATAAGGGTATAATGGTATTAAAGAGAATATAAATCTTATTTACCTAAATAATCCTCTACAAGTCTTATTGGAACAAATCTAAGATTAAAGTGTCTCATTTTTCTAATTTTCCCTTTATCATATCATCTACAAGGGTCTAGACAAACATCATTCTCTGGCAAGCTTGAGCAAACTTGTGCTCTCTCTATTACATCATTTTGTAACTAGAAGATTGTCTATCATACCCTCGTTAAATCTTCTACAAGAGGTAGATTTTTTTAACAAAAACGATTGGGAAAAAAAAAGAAACACACTACAAATGACTACTACACTTGATCTCATTTGAAATGCTTAAAGAAGCTCCACATTCTCAACATAATACGTATACACGCTTTGACCACTCAAGTGTTGCAGCATCTCGAAGAACCCACAGCTTAAAACTTTTACATGATCGACTAGCATAGCCAGAATTTTCCGAGGACATAAGCAAACCTAATCTGCCATTGTAGTTTATCATAGTTGTTGAATGAGGCAGTGCTTTATTGAAACCTCCCAAGAGCGTCACAGAGCTGAACTTCTCAGACCTCAAATCAAAACAAACTACCATAGATTCTCCTGAAGAAGGCCCAGATTCTGTAGCTATATAGTACAACACGCCACTGATGCAAATCCACTTACCAGAAGAACAGTGTGGGATGCAACATTCGACCGCCCTCCATGACAATCTGTTGGTTCCTAATGTCAGAACATGGAGCTCCTTACCATCATCACGTAAAAGACAATACCTTGAACTCTTTAGCAATGGGGTCATATCCAAGATAGCTTTCCATTTCCACTCCATAATTCTCTTTTGAGTTCAATCTTGGTAATGTCAAGAACTGTCCTGTGCTGGGGTTACATATCACCATGACAAGCACTGTTTTGTTCCTGCCCAGTTTAGCTCCATAACAGAAGAATCCATTGGTACAACCAAATAACAAAATACTTAATGACTCAAGTTTCTCTCTGTGAAGAAGAAAGAGAAAGACATTAAACTTATCTTATACTAACAAAATACAGTTTAGAACTTAGCCACAAATTCTACAGAAATGTCACATTCACCAGACCGAAACAACAATCTACCAGAAATGTCGATTTTACAAATTGCAGAAGAAATGAGGCAAATCTTTGTACACATAAATGTTTTCAGCATTTCTTACCTCGAAATTCACTGTCACTAGGTTGAATTTTTGGACTCGGTTCGTAAATCGCAGTTAGGGTTTAGAACTATCCCCAAAATCATTTTGTCGGGGAAGAACAGATAAAAGAGAGTGCAGTAATAAATTTAAAACCTTAGCATTTTGAATCATCTTTACAATTATGTTTTGGAGTATCGTATTATGTTTTAAGATAAGGTTTGTGGGTTAGGTTTAAGGTTTTTTCTTAAGATTTGGAAAATATACAAGTGTTTGATTTTCTGATTATATTCAATTGTATTTTTTAATTATTCTTTTTTTATAAATGTTGGATCTTGACATATTTTTATATATTTTAGAGTTTATAATCAAAATTTATATTTTATGAATAATGATCAAATGTTTAGAGTATGCTTAGGGCTTAGAGTTTAGAAAAGAAAAGAAAAATATATTTTTCAAAAATATGTCACTACTATTGGATTTTCTCCCCTGTTATTTATTATTTTATCTTTTAGAGTTTTTGAATTGTATATGAAATTTAGAGTTTAGAGTATGATTAGGGTTTGGTTTAAAAAATTCAGTTTCTACGAATAGCCACGATTTCGATTGTGGAAAAATATTCTCCAAATTATATCATGGATAGTTATAGATACTTATGTCCACAATTTACTTTGTAGCAAGTTGTGATTTGATATCCTTAAATAGCCACAAAATAATATCCTTAAATAGCCACAAAATAAAATTTGTAGCTAATTAGCCACAAAAAATTACATAATAGCTACAAATTTTCATTTGTGGAAATTTTGTGGAAATTATGTTCTAACCACTAAAGATTTGTAGCTAAGTTGTGGCTAAAATCAGTTTTTTCTTGTAGTGACCTATGATTTCTCCATAGTATCATGGCTTTGCTCTCAAGTGAGATTTTTTTTTACATAGTAAGACCTGATAAGCATCATCAGTTTGACATAAGATCCCATGACATTGGTCTCAGGTCGATCTTCCTTCGCTATTGGAGATGAATCCTCTTTCTCTGACACCATCCGTGCTTTTGTCATTGCTGCTTCATCTAGCCGGTGACATCAACAAGGACACATCATGTAAGCTTGCTTGGATGACGTGTGTGGCTTCAATATGCGGTCCCTCAATCTTTGAGCAAATCAGTAAGAAGATTATGCACCCTAAGCAGCGCCGTCAGAGTTTTAAAGCACGTCATCATGTCTTTGCAATCGGCCTGCAAATGATACAATCTCTTATCTTTTTTTCCTCATCTTGTTTGTTTCGGTGCTTATAGAAAAACAAAAAATCATAGGAAGACCTCTACTATTTAAAGGCATCTCTATTTTTCTGTTAGGTTTTGATTATCGTTTTTTCTTTTTGGTTTTGAACTTTTAAAAACAAGCAATTACATGGACGTGCATCCTTAGAGCATGTTTATCGGTAGTTTCTTGACACAAGTTCCTAAGATTAAAAAAACTAAAATATTAGAAAGTTAAGAAAGAGAAAATTGAAAAGCTCTTAACTAAACATTTTAAGAAACGGTTCCAACAGTGACACACATATGTGTCACCTATATATTGGTGATGTTTTATAAAAAAAAAAACTGAAAAGTAAATTCATTAGTATAATATTAATATTTTTTTTCTTTCAGAATCTTTTACAGCGTTGAACATACTCTTAGTTGTAAGAGCACCCGCATTGAGGGTTTATGGGGGGAGTTCACACAGAAATCAAGAAAAAAAATAATAAAATAATTCAATCCCATGAACCCCTCTCTCCTAAAGCTCTTTGGGATGAACCCCTGTCTCCTAAAGTTCATCACTGTAGCGCGGGCCCCACATGTCGTGGCGGTCCGCGATTGGTCTAGATTTTTTTTCTCTTTTTTAAAAAAAAAATCAAAAAAAAAAAGAAAAAAAATTTAATAATAAAAAATTGAAAAGATAGAACCCCAAAAGGGGGTTCATTGACGTGGGTGCTCTAGGATGTAACAAGCAATTAGATAATCTCATTTACTCCATGAAACCATCATCAAAGTTTCAATGGGAGCTATTCCCCACTATGTTCAGCTCAATATTCTCAGCTCATCAACGTCTGTATCAAACTATCATAAAAGTACCAACAACTCACGAGTCACGACCTAGCCTAATAACAAGAGCACCAGTGTGCACATTTCCCTCTATGAAACCATCATCTGAGTACCAATTTTCAATCACAGCCTCGAAAAGACTTAAAGACTTTATCTTAATCTTAACACATCATCAAAAGCCTTTTAGAAAGTTTATAGAGCTTACGATGGCACTAGTAATTGTAACGACCCGGTTCTCTGAAATCCGTTTGGTTAATTATTGTGGTTTATTATTATTATTTCAAATCAAACCAAAGCCTTCTCGCTTTCGTAATTGTGGGTTTCTTAATCATCAAGTCTATTCTTCAAAAAAGAGTTAAAGTCACATATCTTGGGTTTTATTCTAAAGGGATGTATTAACAGCCCACAAAACCTCTTAGCCATTTTCTTAAGAAAAATAGACCTAGTCAAGATGAAATTAATTGGCAAGTAAAGAGAGATCATGTCATAGCCACCAATATATTTTATGCCTTACTTTTTTTGGTACACATCAATTCGAGAGAAAACTTCTCATTCAAGGATCTACGACTTTCACAAAATGGTACTCTTGTCCATTAAAACTTTGCTACTTTTGTCTGTCAACTTATCAACCAAAATTGGTAAGGGCATATAGTCTACCACAAATCATTCATGGACAAGCTTTCAGGTGTTTGGTTCTTGATGGACAAATATTAGTGACAAGTTTTGATAGATCAAAACATATCCTAAGACAACGTTTTGATGGACAATTCCCAAAAAGTAACAATTTGTAATTGTATTTTGTAATTTGTAATTGTATTTTTTAGTTGATAAAAAAAAAAGCATTATGGGTAAAAAAAACCATTGCTTCAATCTTATCCATACATGATACATGATACTTGTATGAACAACAAAGCTTTTAAATGAAGTAGTTTTCTCTAAGAAAGACATGGCAATGTATGATGAGAGATAGTATTGAACAAAGCAAAGCGTGGAGGGACATGTTTTATAGAAATTTGAGAATGTGGCATAATATGCAAGTTCCTTGACACCAATTACCATAAGAAATGTTTTATCTTTGGTGGACACCGTATTTTCCAGCAAAACGCTTTTAATACATCAACTGTAGATCCAAATAGTATTGATGGTTTTTCTTTATCTGGATAAACCCGTTCTACCTGATATCATGATTTAACCGTGTATTTTCCTTTTTGCTTGAAATGTCAACCATACTTATCTACCATGTGAAAATTTTGATTATTATTATCGGGAATATTTTAATGTCATCTCTAAACAAAAGTCGTTTAAGTATCTAAAACACATTTGGGGAAGTTTTAAGAACATAATTTCTCCAATATATATAATCATCATTTCTTCTTCTTTGGTTCTTCGTTTGCATAGTCCTTGATTAATGCTTCCACGTCTTTCCAGAACAAACCCTCAACGAGAACTCCTTCTTTCGTGAACCTGAAAAGGTACAAACAAAAAAACATACAACATAAGCTCGAGCTTATAATGAACAAATAGTAATGCAGAGAAAGAGAGAGAGACCATTGGGTGACACTTTTGGTGAATTGGACTGACTTGCCAGCTGAGATTGATTTTGGATCAGCACTGTCAATGGTGAGAGTGTACTCATCAGAGAACCTCGGCAGCTTTGAAGACACAATCAAGCCAGTGCTGGTGAACGATCCCTGCGTATTCAACCAACCCATTTTTAAAGATTTTTGAACATAGTAGCAAATTATGAAGCTAAGCATTTAAAACAAATGAAAGTGCGCATGCCTATCAAACAGAGAACATTAAAACCCTTATGTGTCTTGACTGTATCAGAATGAAACAAACCCACTAACCAAATTACTCGCATCAAATCTAACCAATAAGTAGAGAATGAAATATGCTCTTAAAACTCTTATCCTCTCTGATACAAACTACATGAAAGGAGTAATCATCTTCAAGCTGGTGAAAAGGAGAAAGAAAACAACCCACATTACATTCCCAGAACCACCCATTTAGCTGAACAACTATGTTTCTGAGGAACAAGACAGCACCAATCCCAAACACCAAAAGAAACAAGAACCGCCAGAGTCATATTGCCAAGACTTTGAATAATCAAAACAAAAAAAAATTGAAATTGCAGCTATTCCTAAAGCTCAAATGCCCAAAACCAAGGTCCCCTAAGATACGCATATACACTACTTAACATGTCAGACACACAATTTCAAATTCCTTACAAAACAAAAGGAATGTAAAAGTTTGACACAGTATGTGAAGGAACTCTGTACATTAGGCACCTAAATCACAGGACTAAAGTGGATGCATCATAGAAAAAAGCAGACACAAACAATCCAAGATTGATTCCTACTCTAAACAGTTAGAGAATCAAACCTCAAGAGGATAGGTGAACAATATCGCATTCTTCTCCTTAGTGTACATAATCAGCTGCATCACCCCATTCAGCACTACATACGTACACCATAGTCAAAGAGCCACACATCTTATCCAATCACACTCTACTAGAAAATGTTTTTTTTTACTTCAAAATCCAATGCCTAAGCACAAAGAAGTCAAGCCACGTCACATTTATCTAAATCCCTAAAAACCTTAACTGCTAAGTCCGCAGAACAAAATGGTAATCAAGCAGAAGGCATTAAGCGAATCCAAAGCAACGATTTGATGTTAAAAAAAAAGGATATAACGCAATGCATCCAATCAGAAAGTCTCTGTTCTCGGGAAACTTCTTGTTGTAGAACTGAGCAACGAGAGCAACCGCGATGATAACCGCGCCTAAGATCAGCTTCATGTTGCTCAGCCTCACGTCCTCCTTGTAGCCACGGCTCGTAACGATCTACACAAAAGGACAAAAGGATGATCGTAATCCACAGATCGGAGAATATAGAGGAGGAACGCGTAAGGTGAATAATCTGAGGATATGTGGCTTACATCGGAGACGGACTCGTCGAGCATGTGCTTGATAGAGTTGTGGTCCAATAGATTGACCTTCTTAACATTCTTGTTCGTCGATTCTACTTTCTTCTCTTCCATGGCGGATCGGATCGGATCGGATCTCTAGGTCTCTTCGAAAATTCAAGTGCTCTAGCGAACGCAGTTTCTCAAGGAAGACGATACTTAAACTGGGCCGTGATGGGCTTCAAAGGCTATTTTGCATTATAAATTACTTTTTTATTTCAGACTTTAATTACTTAATATTGTTCTTTTTGGTATGTCAATTAAACAATTTAAACGTTTTTGGCAACTAATCAAACCCTCTTTGTTAAAAAATCTAAATAATATTTTCAATCATATATATTTGACTACTTTTAAGTCTTTAAACTTAAATGTTGAAGGTTTGTTTCTTTATATAATTAGATTGGATTCCAAATATATTGATGGTTAACTTTTAATTATCTTGTAGAGAGATAACTCAGATAAGAGGCCAAAAAGAAAATAAAAATGATAGGAAAAACACCAAATAAATATATATTTTTTTTGGAACAACACCAAATAAATATCATACAAACCAATATTCTTGCAGGAATTACAAATAATCAATTTGCAATTATCAGGAAATGAACAACATTCCTGATTGTGTGATAACTAATCAAGAAATTATTGGAATTTTAATTTAAAATCTATTAATTTATTTCAATCTTATTCCTAAAATCCTAGCTTGATTGAAGAAGATTTCAAGAAGGCTTGGACTTGACTTTGCTAGAAGTCCCGTTTGAGAGCAACAGCTTAGCTCCCTTCACAAGCTCTTCCTTGATCATGAACAGAACCGCAGCAGCTAAAACGCTCTGAACTATCTTTGTGCTCATCCCTTTGTAGAACCCGTAAAGCCCTTCATATCGAATCATCTTCAGAATCGCATCCAGTGTTCCTGTAATTCAACCATCCATAGAATTAGGAAATGAGTTTTGTGGCCTTTACTAATGATCTCATAACAACAAGAGGAAACAAAAACCTTTGTACTGATGTCTTTTGTCTCCTGTTGTGACCTGTTTGGCTTGAAGTCGTGACTTTACAACAAGGAGAGGATAAGTTGTGACTGTAGCTCCAAGTTTAGCCACAGCTCCAAGAAGAAATGTCTATGGGGATTGGGGAACAAAGTATAAACAAGGAGGCAGAAGCATCTTATCAAAAGAAAAAGAATGCAAAATAATTAGAGTCCGAACCTCCCAAGCGGTAACGCTGTTGCTACTCTTCAAGGCACGTTTCTTCTTCAGCTTTGCTAGCATTGTCTCGTACAACATAAATTGCATTGATGGATTACTTACCTGTAAGTTTTTCAAAAACAGTCAGAAAATGCACCCACACAAACAATATCAGAGTAGCTTCAGAAGCTAAGTTCACATACCATGATCAATGTCGGAATTACACCTTTCCAGAAGCCAGTCACTCCAGATTCATCGTAAACGTCTCGAATCTGAAACATTGTTCAATATGTATCACAGAAGTTGTATTCAGAGGATTATAGAATATGAAAGGGTTTCAGTTTCATATTTCAATCAGGTCGAGCCAACTCTTTCTGCTTTGTAAAAATACGAAGCTGCCTCATACCGTGTTAAAGGTTCCATATGGACGCGGCTCAACTGGAACCAGAACTTCAATTTCAGAAGGAGGTGACTCAGAGACTGTCTTTTGATCTTTTGGCATTTTTCTGTGGGTCTGCATTATATACAAGTATTCAATAAGAATCAGGGGGATTAGAAAGAGGACCAAAAAACACTAAATGCAAAAAGAATACTTTGAAGAATAAGACATCTGTATGAAAATACATAGGAAATAGATTAAACACCATAAGAAGAACTTTACTGTGCTGTAAATGAAGCCACTTATACCTGCATGCGTGTAACAATCACCCAAATTGGATTCGTCATCAGAACGTTAACTGCTCTGCATAGAGAAATAGCCATCGTACTTCAAATGAGACAGTAGAGTCAAAATAAAAAAGGAGATATAACATTATTGAAGTATGGATGCTTATTATCTTTGGCAGCCAAAGTTTAGAATCAAACATCAAAACAACTATGACTATAGGACCTGACAGCAAAAGAATACACCATCCACCTAGTAGCTCCAATAAACATGCAACAGTCTATAAGAGCATGAGATGATAGCATCAGTAATGTGACCACGGAGAGCATTCACTCATAGCCTACACTCCAGAGAGTCAATGTGAAAACTTTGAGAAAGAACTAAACCACCTAAGTGTTACTTAGCATCGAAATCAACCATTCAAAACACTTATGTATAGCTTCACTAACTAAAGACACTCCGCATTGTAACAGACCAAAATCTAATCATTTACGACGAAAACTACATAAAAAGATTGATGCTTTACCCGGCTAAAGCAGCCACAAGGAGTGAAGAGAACATCCCAACGGATCCGTCACCCAACCCTATCTTACTTTGTTGCAGAGCTGCAGCTTCAGCTTGATTCCGAAACACTTGGTAGAAGTAATAGTACACACCCTAGTCTCAGCCACAAAAATAGTGAAGCAACTAACTTAGAAAACTTTCATTCATCTCTTTCAAACTTCAATCCAATGTATAACCTGTGACGCCGCGGTTCCAGCGAGAGACGGAGCCAATCCACCATATAAACGCTCCCATCCTTCTTGTTTCACAACCTTTCAATACAAAAAAAATCAGAGCTAAAACTCTCTCTAAAACCAGCCAAATCCTTTGATCCTGAGAGTAACCTGGCACATGTGTTCGATGGTTCCAAGCTTCCTCTTCTCCCTCTTGATATCACGCTCCGTCTGTTGCCGCGTATTTACCTAATTTCAACAAACACAAACGAAGATTATCATCAACAAGGAAGATCACGCAGAAATTAGCCGTGAAAGCAAAAAAAATAATAGAATCGTTACAGTTTGGAGAGGATAAGTGAGGAGCTGAGCGATGATCCCGCCACCAGCTCCAGCCAGTCCATTTATCAAAGCGTCCGACATGATCCCTACCTATCGGAATCGCTACGAGATCTAGATTACCTCCGATTCAAATTGGAACCGTCACCAAACAAAACTTCCGACGACGGAGGGAGGAGTCAAAACGGATCTTATGTAGGTTGGAAGAATCTTCCGACGACGGAGGAATCAAAGCTTCACACGCGATCGAGTTGACGTTGAAGAAAGAACAGTGTGTTTATTATGTTATGTATGTATGGTAATTGACTGATATACCCTTTTCATTTGAGTGATATTACGGGGTTGGATAAGCCCATCTTTCTTGAATTGCGTGTTGGGTGGGTCGTTCATATGATGTGGGGCAGAGGAGAGAAAGGAAACTCTTCTTCTGCATTTTTTTTTGGTGATCTCATTCCCAAAATACTTGCTTTGGTGGAATCTTTCTCCCTTTTGTGTATCGACAATAGAATCTACATTTCAATACATATTTGATACTATACCCTTTTTATATGAAGTTGCAAATACTAGTTTCTTTTAAAAACTTACATTAGATTTTTATCATGGTTAGACGTAGATTTTGATAAGATGGTTGGCGAAATATAATGTACTATGATGCAGATAGAATTTCTAGACGTGAATATCATTAAAATGTAGAATTTTTATTGTAAAATCGTTTGTTTTTAGTAATTCTCGTAATATATTTAATGATTGTTAAACCATTTCTTTAATGAATCAAAATAGTGATTTCTTGGATCATGTTCTTGTTATCTCTCTCTCTCTTTTTTTTTTTTTTTGTAACTTAATGTTCTTGTTATCTCTGTTTACAGAATTTTGATGTTCACTTTAGCTTTTCCACAATGCTATGTAGATTTAGAGATTAAGAGTTGTTTTGAAGCTGGGGATGATGATGGTGTGGAGTGCTGCTTTCATGTTCACTTTTTACCCAACAAAATCTTTGATGAACTAATTCAAATTGATTCATATGATTAAACATCTCCTCGTTAAGGTTAGCATAGGTGAGGAGAACTATTCGTTTTGGGTTGGTAAGTTAACACACACTAGAATCTAAGCAGAGTGTAACAAGTTCATTGGTTCATGTAGTGCACAAACGTCTTCCGTAGCTAAGAGAGTATTAAAAATCATGACAAAGGTATGGGTGAGTGCAGAGTAGATATCTGAGATTTTTAAAGATGTATATAAGATCCAGTTTTGGTCAGAATAAAAAAAATGAAATCAAAAATCTTTAGCGCCAAAAGTGTAATGTAAACATATGTATAACATTTTTATTGAGTCAAATTACAGTTGCGTTTAAATATTACATCGTTAAGTTATTGAGAATGAAAGTAAACCGTTACGTTACTTCATCAAACTTTTGACACATACCGCATAAACTCGCCGTCGCATTCTATCCCAGCCATCGTCTCCGGCGCCAAGATCACCTCCAAGTCAACGCTCCCGTTCCCATCTCTCCCCGGAAACGCCGAGATCTTCCCGTCGAACTTATTCGCCCGTCCGCTTCTAACCGCCACCGGCTTCCCCCACCCGAAATCATTCTCGTACATCGGAAACCTCGGCGAGCTCCCCATCGTCACCGAAGCTCCGTCGGCATTCCCTAAAGGAAAGCACCTCGGATTCTCCTCCCATTCCGCCACGACTTCTCGGATTCTCTCGTCTCCGTGAGCCGCCACGCTCTGGTTGAGCTGATCGGCGGTCCACCGGATATCCCGAGATAAGACTTCCCCCGCCGTGGCGAACGTCGGAACGCTCTGGATCGCGTTTCCGAAGTACTCCGGATTCAGTTTCGGGCTCAGACGGTGGCGGACGTTGACGGCCATGCGAAACGTCGTCGTTTTAGTGCTCGGAAGGTTCCTCGCTCGAGTGATCGCGCGCCAGAGCAAAGCGCATAGAGACTGAAACGACGAGATCTCCAACTTGCTCTCTGTTTTCGAAACGGCGTCGTTTCTATCTAACAAACTCTCCATCATTTCCGTTAGTTTACCGTTAAGTTTATCGTTGCTCAGCTTCCCCAACACTTCAACGCCGTTTCTCTCGCCGTTCACCATCGCTTTCAGCTCGAGGATCTGTTCCCTGGCGAAACTGAAAATCCGTTCCCGTAACGGAGCGTTCTCGTCGAACGTCACCTTGGGCCCACCTCGAGGCACTTTGAGCACGGCCGGTGAGATTAGCACATTCTCCCGCGTAAAATCTGGCTGACGTGTCGCATTCTCAGCTCCTCTAGACACCTCCGCGAACGTGTTAACGAAATTCCACAACGACGTTCCGTCGACCACGGCGTGGTTAACGGAGCATCCGATGAAAACGCCGTCGTTTAGTTCCGTCACTTGAACGGCGAGGATTGGTCTGTTATGTCCCTCGTAACTCACCGCCCTGTCGTAGGAGAAAAACTCCTTCACCACGCCGGGAACATCAACTCCGGTTATAACGTCGCTGACGCGGACGGATTTCGCCTCGGCGAAAACTATGTCCGCGCCGGCGTCATTGCAGGAGAGGAAGACGTGGCCGTCTTCGGAGGTGGAGAGACGGCCGGCGAGTGGAGGGAAGTGAGAGAGGGTTAGAGAGAGAGAGTGTTCGAGGTGAGAGAGAAGCTCCTGTGGAGTAAGGTGGGGACGAGTAAAGAGACAACCTTTCTGGATGTAGTGGCAAGAGAGCATGGGGAGATCGGAGACGGAGAGTTTGAGTTCAGCGAGCGTTGACTTTTTGTCAGGGAAGACTTTGTTTGTTGAGATTACAGTTACAGAGTTCTCGAGAGAAGGCATTTTTTTGTCGGCTCTTTCGTGTTCTGTCTTTAAAACTCTCACTTGCTTGTATGGTGTGTGATGGATATGAGAGTGCGATGACAGAAGAGGATGGGTGAGAAGAGGTATATATAGTTGGAGGATGGAGAAGAGGTTCATGAATCCGATGTGATGATGTGGTTGATTATTAAAATAGAGCCTATCTTCAACTTGTGTCTCTACTTAGGAAAAGTGTTTACTAAAAGTGGTTTCCTTATTACTTAATATGTCTGAAAATTTTGATGTTTTTAATTGTTTTGTTTGTGTAAAAATGGGTGTGGAACACATGTAACAAAAATGTGTGGTAAGTATACAGTGAGTATACATTCCCCTTGTGTTTTGGGCTAATAGTCTAAAACATTTAAGAATTTTACAACAAATTAATCAGATAAGATCATAGACCATCATTCAATATTCTTCAATTTGTAATGATCACCACTGGTTTCAACCAATGATTCCAAGCCACATTTTAACGACAAGTCAGTGAGATCAGATTTATTGATATTTTCTGCATTAAATATATAATTTTCTACTTTCACATATAGTAATAAATGATTTCAATATATCATTCCTTTTTACCAACATATATCTGAATATAAATTTTATGTAATGATATCAATTTAAATGTATTTGATTTAAATTAGATATTCATTATAAATGTTATATTGATATTTATACAATATAAAATTACCTTTTAATGAAATAGATAGAAAGGATGATAAAATTATATAAAAGTGATTTGTTTGTGACATGAAAAAATTGTAGAAAAATAAGAGAAATATGTCTTCTTTCTACTGAACATTATGACTTTATGAGCCATGCTTGAAAACTGGTTTAGTTAGGTTTAAAACAATATTTGAAAGAGATCTCTGTAAATTTAAATAAGTACCCGGGACTGCTAACTTTACTGGTAAATACTTCTGTGACCTATCTTAAGGGTGGAGGTGTAAGGTTTGAGTGTCAACATCTACATGCAAAAGATTTATCAGTCGGTTTTTGTATTTGGTCCAAAAGAACTTATAGGCTTTGGTACGGAATTTTTTGCATTAAAAAGAAATAAATCTATATAAGCAATGTACTAGTGTATAGACTATGGTCAATTTGCCACAGCGAGTTGGTATTATTACTTCGGTTAATGCATTGCTTCATGTATCGAAGAGAATATCCGAAGAAAGAGGTTTCAGGTTTGCATTGGGGTTCACACAATGTCGTCGAATCAACAAGTTTATTGCATATTCTCGACTCTCGAGACTAGTGAATCAACGTGGAGTGCAGTCGCGCAATTTCGAAAGTTTGCATGGCATACATGCACAGTTCAGTGTGTGAGACTAATAGCAAACCAAGTGTATGGTCGGGTCAGTATGTTCCGGACGAGTCACTGACGATTGTTTTGTGTATTCATTGTAAAAGACAAGCAAGTTATGACACGCTCGTGGTGGAAAATAAAACTTTTATACGAAGAAAAGATATAAGCAGCTATTTTACTTAAGTTTTGTCATATGCGATTCTGAAAATCCAATAAAATAACTATTTGTGTTTTGCTTATTATGCTACGTTGTGTGTAACTTGGATGAACTTTACATAATATTTTCTAATATGTAACATTTAATTATTTACCAGTGGAGTGAAAATAATGATGAATTCTATAAACTTAAACAAGGATATGGCTTATGAACACTAAGTAATAGATTCATCAGAATTTAAAAAACTGCGGTGAAAATAAGTGATGCTTATCAGAGCAACTATACTAACGTATTTTTTTTTATCATTAATAACAAAAGATATCATATAGCGACATATGATATTCATATCACTACGTAGCCAGTTTTGGTTTTCTGTATTTGAGGTAAGAATAAGACAATACAACGATGGAAATTGAATAAATCTTTGACCATACGAGAGCTAAGATTCTCAAATCCAAAAGATTTTATATGTATCAAGATTAAAACTTCTTGGCCCACGTCCTTCGGATTCCAAGAGATTTGCATGGGGTATGAGAACTAAGAAGACTTGTAATGCACCTCATCCTCATGTACCATTTGTCTTATATGAAATTATAAAGACTATTAAAGATCAATCAACTCACAAATAATAAACTAATATCGATTAGAGAAAAGTGAGATAATTAGCAAGTGTGCTTAATTAAAACACGATAAATAGCCCTGTTAATGGGTTGTCATTCCTAAAATCCCGATAATCGTCGGCGTCATATTAAACTGATACAGTCTAGTTCCAACTGCGTTGGCAACTGTCGCAACACTTCATATATGTCTATATTTTATTGGTTAAACTATAATAATAAATTAAAAAATACTAATCGTAGCTTATGTTTGAACTAACTTTGGTATAAAGTGTCGGTTTCTACAATTATTATACGACGATTCTCGTTAACCGTCATTTTCAGTTTGTGTCGGCGCCCTGAGATTTTATTATTATTACAAACTGCCACTTGCGGTGATCCCGTGCGATGCAGGAAAAGAAAGCATGAAACATGATGCTTCTCCTGATCGTTGGATTTGGCTTCCTTCGTTTGATCATTTTTATCGGACAGGTAGTTTCTATTACGTGAGTCCGGTTGTGTTGTGAACTTGTGACTAATTATCGCACATGCATAACACACAAGTGTTTCACTCGGAAGTCGGAACGTTCTTTGACGATCATTGACGCCCCCACAGCTAATTTGACGTATCGTCCTCGATAATATTTGTTGAAGTATCTCAACTTCTTCTTCCCCTCCTGATAATTAAATATCTTCACTTTTTTAAAAACACCCTTAATATCTTTTTTTTTGTAACTTAATATTGTTGTATATCTTTCTAACAGATCTTTTTGCATATGTAATGTGTTTAGTGGTAAACTCATTTTATGTGTAAGTGTAACCCATAATTTTTTTTGTAATATCTTAATTTTCCAGAAAAAAAACTAATTAATATTCTTGTTGTGATCGAACGAATGAGAACATCACAAATACATCATCAAGATCTACATCATAAGCGTTGAAATAGTGTTATCGATCTAGACAATGAATAAATATAGTTAATGCAAAACAAACGGATACTGAACGTAGAAAGTGATAGTAAACAAATATAGCAACAATCTATAAAGTAAGTTTTAGCAAAAATAAAATAAAATAATATGTACTTTACGAATTAATAATTATTAAATTTTAACTACTTTCTTAACATTTCGAATGATTTAGAAATATATGTTTCAAAAAAATTAACTACTCGATAAAGTTGACCTGGATATTCATAATCAATTGGGAATATATTAAATAACCATAATCAATCAGGATTATTAAAATCCCTAATCAATCAGGCTTCATATATTACTAACTTTTGTTTACTCCTTCGTCCTTTGGAACACAAAGAATTTTTTGAACTATATACGAAATTATAGATAATTTAGTTCCTGATAAAATGAAGTGTTATTTAGTTGTACGATGATAGAAAAATGGTGTATGATATCATTTTCTTGATCTCTAGATTAAGGAGAACCTCTGAGATCTACCATGTGTATGACACTATGACAGGTTGACAGTTCGAGTTTACCTTTTATTTTCTATACGTGAACTGTATTTTGGTATTGGAGTTCAATAACTAAATCAAGATGTGCTCTACCACATATGTGAATTCAAGTTAAATAGTGGTTAATGTATGATTTAATTAATTTAAAGATAACAAGTGGATGTGTTTCAAAAAAAAAAAAAAAACAAGTGGATACATGCAAACCATTTTGACAGCGCCAGACATATGAGAAGCTTTGATCCATATCTCTCTGACGGTTTAGTCCTATATACGGATTTCGTATAGTTTAATTTGTTTGGTCTGCAATCCAAATATATTGTGTTTCAAAAGTCCAAAGTCGAGTTGATATTAACAACAAAAATTCTCATAGTTTCATACATATTATATGCATAACATCAAATAATATAGATCCAAGTATGAAAGTACAAATCAAGACTCATAACCATTTTAAAACTAATCTAATTTTAAGTCAAGGCAATCTTGAAGTCAAGATAACTGAAGTTTAATATGAATATAATGGATGTCGGGATACGTTGATGAGTCGATACCTTATGGGCCAATACAAGTTATTATGATTGTGTTAGATCATAAACCTGACAGAACCAATCAATCAACCCGATCATATCAAGCATATTACAAGAGAACCAATCAACCACGATCGCACTATCATATAATTTAGGAGTTATATAATTAGTGAGTCAATAAACTTGTAAGATATGGCTGTGGACATGTGGTGTGAGAGGATACATATAAATAAGCAAATGGGAAATTTTTTAAAGGCAAGCCTAATACACAATTAGTAAATTACACACTCATGCAATTTGAAGAAGGTTTTAGAAATAATCGATAGGGATTGAAATAGAGCTAATAAAGAAAATGGCTATCGTGTGGTTTGTGCGTAATAATAAAACAGAAAAGCACACACTTGGCTATCCACCCATTTTGAAAGGCGCCGCTTTCTAACTACAATTTTATTTTATTTGTATCTTCAATTTAAATAATTTTCAAAGCTTATTGATTTTATATACTTTTTTTAAGAGATAAATTATTTAAAACTTTTCCAACCGTTGGCGCAAAAGTAATTGTTCTTTCCAATTAGAGAACTTCTTCTTCCTTTTATCACATCAAACCCCATTATTTGGTTGTGATTCTCTGGCCTTTTCATTTGTAATAGTCACATCAGGCTCGTAACAAAATTTATAAAAAAAAATTTGAGAACAATGCATATGAAATGAATCTAACCATGCAAAATAAATTTAGTAGAATTAAGCTATAACTAATAATCAAAACCACACTAGTGACAGTAAAATGAATAAAAATGAAAAGAGTGAAAAAAGAACAACATAATAGGAATACTGGTTCCTTATTGTTATATCCCGAATTTGATAAGAAATCGTTTTACTCCATGATTTTTTAAATTAAAAGGAATGACAAGAAACATTGGAGAAAATATATTTCTTATAAAATATATTAAATTTAAAAAATAAGAGAAATTGACTGCTCCTATTCATTCTTTTAGTCACCATTTGGACTCTACATATTAACCCAGAACAGATGATAGATCACTCAACATAAAAGAAATGATATTTTCGTTTAGCTTGTATGTGTTTGTAAATATGTTTTACATAAAGATGTTATATTTTAATTTTTTTAAGTATTTCATATAAACACATAAACAACAAATTATATTTTGTTCTGATGCTTTAGAAAAGACTCGTCCAACAAAAAAGATATCTAAAAATGAAAAGAATGGAAGAAAAAGAGACTTTCTCGATATGTCTCGTCCTCCACTACTGTCCTGTCCTGTACTGATGTACTCTTGTAATAGACCAGATTGGGTTCATTTCATGCAGAAAGCCAATACATCTTCTTTTCTGTTTATTCTGTAATTTCCTTGAAATAATAGTTTAAGATTCTTGATATGGACGAAAAACATCCAAATACATGACATGAAAAAACAAAACGTATACAAGTAGCTGAAAATGAATTGAACATCAGAATGATAGATTCAAAATATAATGTGAATTAATTGAACAAAAAAATCATATTTCTCAAAATTTAATTCTCAGCATCATAGATTTTTCGTATATTTTTTAAAAAAAATTATAAGTATATATGTCAATCTATTGTACTCGGGAATTCTAATTCTAAAATTCAAAACTCTGATAAAACCTCTCCACAAATAGTTTCGTCCACACCTAATCAGCATCATCTATATATTAGACAACCATGATGTCTTTTGTCTAGAAAATCGCATATACATGTCAAAAATATTATAATCATATACGTTTAAATTTGAGTTTAAGAATCGCATTTTAGACAGAGAGGCATACACGCACAATTTTATGTGGAGGATGACCTTTATGAATGGCACCATTTTGTGCGGCTTTGATCTATCTCACGCTTGAACATAAACTATTTATTCCCATATAAAACAAAACAAGAAGAAATTTTACATATCATCGCATAATTTATACATTATCACAACGTAAGTCAACCCTTTGACAAGATCCCGTTGGTGCATATATACTATTTTGTAGTTATTATAATTGATTAGTATCATGTATATATATACTACTTAAAACGTGGGTTCATGTACCGCTAGCTAAATGCATTTTATCAACATACTTTGAACCAAGGCAGTGTTCGTCATATTCGTTCTTATTCATCCTTTTGCATCAACTATAGTATATAGCTTAGATTTTTAATTTATCTCTTTCTTTCATTCTCTTTTCAAATTCTACTTTTTGAGCTACGTTCATTCATCAGCATTGTTGAGAAAAGAAACATTATCTCTTCTTAAATCATTTGGAATGGGACATCTGATCCTATCCTCCATGCAAAGTGATGAAAAATTTGAAAATCCCAATTTGTATGGATTGATAGCTACACATGATAACGTGTGTCTTGAAAGAAAATGTGGAGCAGTTTTTCTGTACTTTGTGTTTTCACCATTTCGAGCAAACGTTTCTAGACATTCATTCACAAAAGTAATAGAAATAAATCATTGACAAGAAAACATTTGTCTTAATAGTACTTTCATCTCTTATTGACGCTTTAAGTTCATTCGAATACATAACAAACTATAATCATCTGTGCATTTTGTTTAAAAGTTGTTGTGCCTTTAGAGTTGCACTATAAACTATGAAATATATTACGTGTTATCTACTATTCCCCTCTGCATCTTTTTGGTTCATGGATAATCCATATTAGTACATTGGGTGTATTCAATCTAAAATTTGAGGTGATTTAACTTTTAACGAGGTTTTAGATGATTTTAATGAATTGCAGAAAATAAAATGATTTTTGTTAAATCACTCTAGAATATCATCTAAAACCATGGGATTTGAGTTTTATTTTTTTAACTAAGAAATTTCACCCAAACACTATAAAATCACTTGAAAACTTTAAAATTCCACAACTTAAAATATTTTCAATAACAGTGGATTTCAGAGTACTTTATAAAATGTCAAGTTCAATAACACTGGATTTTAAATGAGTTTTTAAAATTCATGTTTCAATAACAGTGGATTTGTCATTTTGACACAAATCACCTAAAAATCTCAATTGAATACACACCCCTAACAGATATATTGTAACCCATTATGTCATGTAAATGCATCGATCTAAACCTAAGTTGGTGACAAACTGATATCTTGCATATTTGCATTGTTTTAGTAATTCATTCTTGCACATGTTGAATCATTTAGATTAATATTTAGGCATCTTTAGGTTCCATATTGCATACATAAGTCTTTATTAGGTGTTGGAGCATCATTTGGAGTTTTTGGAGGTATTTGAAGACATTTGGGCTCTTAAGGAATAGAAAATGATCATCTTAGCGAAATGGGAATTGGAGCGAGGTTCTGAAGCGACCTGATGCACCCGCTCTAGATGATTGGAGTGTAGAGCGACCCACTGGAGCGAGGTATGACACTCGCTCTGCACCAGAGCGACCTCTCGCAGCGAGGTAGTGTACCTGCTCTGGGCCCAACATCCTGTCGACAACTTTCGAGAAGCGGAGCGATCAAGACGGAGCGATCAAGACGGAGCGAGGTGGGTACATTGCGCGTCAAATCCATGAAATGCGAAGGAAGCCAGAGCGACGTCCCGGAGCGAGGTGGCGAACCCGCTGTGAAGCTGGAGCGACCCACCAAAGCGGGGTCATGAACCCGCGCGCAAGATTTATATTTGGTCGATTTTATATGTTTTGCTGGACCTTCTCAGACTTGTTTTTGAGGCCCACTAGGTTTTTAGGAGTCCTATAAATACTCTGTAAACCTAAAATTAGGAATTATCGTGTTTTTCTATCTAATCAAAAGCCACTTTTGGGTGAAAGATCTAATCTTGATCATATTCTTTTGTGTTTACTTGATTGCTTTGATCATTAATCATGTTTAAACTTAGATCAACTAATGATTTAGTGTCTACCATGATAATGAGTGAGTAGTCATCTTTGGATTCATGGGCTAGGATGATTAAGTGATGATCTAGAATGTTTTAGAGTAGATTAATATATTTTCTTGCTTGATTGAGTGATCTTAATGCTAATCTAGAGTTGGCCATTTTAGATTAGAACTCTAGACATTTCATTGTCCGGAAGGTGTTCGATGAAATGTCTGAGCCAACTCAACATGCTCTTAGCTTACCCTACCAAAGGGATTTGATGTTAGGGGAGTTTAGAAAGTTGAACGATCCATTTTTAATGATTGCTTGATTGACACAAACCAAAGGACTTTGATGTTTGATGAATGAGAGTAAATGAGCTTTTGTCTTGGAAAAGAACTTGCTTAGAATTGCTATCTAGACTTAGGGGAATATGTTGATTGAAACTTTGTCATTTTAGATTAAATCTTAATCATCTGAAATCAAAATCTTATGCCCATGATTCCTTCTTTATCCATTTGATTGAAAGTTGCTAGTTAGTTGTGTTAGAATCTTGTTAGCTTGATTGAATCACCTCATCATCTTGATTGCAGTTAGCTTAAGTGTAAACCTGAATTCTCTTTGATTTTAAACTCTTAGAAATACTATAATAATTTGAGTCTTGGACCCTTGAAAAGTCCATTATGTAAATATATAATTTTTAAGTAATGGTCATATATAGTCAAATATAAGCATAAATACCACTGCTGCTGCTACTATATTCTTCAATGAAATAATATAAAACAAAACTATTTTTCCACTATCAAGTTTTTGTATTATATTCATAGACAAATTCCCAATGACTTTTACGTCTATATACGTCTCTATCTATCCATTTGCTGGTCGTTTGTTTGTCTTTTGTACATGCGTGAAACTATATGGGGGATATCTGATATCTCGATAGTCTAGTTTGTAGGTTTAAATACTTACTACTAATTAATATATATATATAGCTTAAAAATATTTTTTCTGGATCGTTAGGTTTAAAACGGGACCATGAACTAGTAATTTGGATGGAGTTCATGTGATAATTATAACACGGGACCATTGACGTGTGGTTCATTTGTCTATACATATATATATATTTAAAGTAAGTACAATTTAAGAATTGTTTTGGTTATAAATATGAGTCTGATCGTGTTGAAAAATCGAACCGAGATGGATTGTTTTGGATACTCTAAACGTCAAGCCGTAAATATAGTTGTAGCTAACCATGAACGTGTTACCTTGTATCGAAAAAGAGTCCCAATAGATAAAACCATGAGATTGATTACAAACTATCGTAAATAAGGTTTTATCAAAAATCTTATAAAGCAAAAAAAAACACTAAATATCTTATATGAGCGATCGATGTGACCTACTATTGTAGTAGCTTAGCAGCAGGCCACAACTATTATATAAAAAAAATTGAATATTAATATATATTGGTTAAAATGGTGCTACCTCTATGTAAAGGCTATAGAGACCGATAGCTAAAGACTGATTGGTGGGGCAAGTCGGAAATGGAATTATAAGTTAGACTAATGTAAACAATGTATGCAAGTTGCTCACTTACATTACAAGTGCATGCATGCCTTTTAATATTGACACACCGGCCTACACATATAAATTTGTAATATACGGCTGTATAAACAACATATTTTTCTTACATATGTTGAGAGACTACATTATTTCTTTGATATATGACGAATCTAATACGGAGAATACAAATCTCCATGTATATGGCGTTTAAGCATCGCGTAAACATATATAGTTGCCGCATATAAGTATTTTTTTATCACAAAGAGGTCAAATTCAAAAAAAAAAAAAAGAAGGTCAAATTCATAACTGTATGTTGTCTTAGTATATATGATTAGTGTTTCCTTCTAAAAATTCTTGTCAAAAAAACGTTTTTGTTAGGATCTTAATCGAGTCCGATGATGAAATATATGATTAGTGTTTCCTTCTAAAAATTCTTGTCAAAAAAACGTTTTTGTTAGGATCTTAATCGAGTCCGATGATGAAATACTTCTCGAGTCACATGATGACAATGAGGTTATGTTATGAGAGACTTGCTAAACCATTAGTACTTACAGTATTATGTATCTTGTTTAAAAATTGACACAAACTAAAACTCTTTAAGAACTTCTTTTGTACTCATGAATATGAGTATGTTATCTCTTTCTAAATTGCTATTTGTGAAAGCTACAACGAGTGACTGAATGTCTAAACATTCAAACCAAACGCAACATTCCACGTTTTCAGCAAACCGTTTTGTGTGTTTAAAAGCTTATTACAGCATTTGAGCAGCTGTGTTTAGCTTCTCAGCTAGACTCAACTGTGTCCTTGTTATGCTTGATAGTTGGTAGGTACATCAGAAGAAACTGGTCCTATAAATCAATAATGAGGCAACATCTAGTTACTGTATGAAGCATGCAGAAACTGATGACGAGGACTAAACATGTATGAAACTACTTACTAATAAATTACGATACAGAATTTAGAATACTCACATCCAACTCTCTCAGACTCAACCATACGGAGATCAACATGAAACTCTTGAAACTGTGCAGCGAGTTGTTGTTAGGAGTGAACCCAGTCACTCCTTTGATACCTTAGAACACAAGTTTACTTTGATGTCAATTAAAGCCCCTACTCAAAGCTAAGAGAGTTTGTGAATAACAAACTAATAAACACAACACAAGTTTCTTTTGGCAAATCCACTGCCTTTTTTTTTCTTTTTGGCTTTTCTTATATAGAATCAAATGGAACGTAAGTTCCCAACAAAACAGGAAGCATAAAGATAATGGAAGAGAACATGTCTTGCTTGGATCCTATAATCTAGGAGCAGACTAGTCTATGAATTATGTAATTAAATAATTGAAATAAAAAGAGGAAATACAGATAGGATTCTGACGATAGACTTGAGGACTTAGTTTCATTCTTGTTGACTTCCAATTCATCATCACTTTGTCTCTTATCAGTTGTCCAAGTGAAAGGTTTGAAGAGATGAAAGTTTTTATGGTACCGCCATTACACCAGCACCAGTAGAATACCTGCAGCTGATCAATAAAGGTTGTTCTATCAGCTATTACAAAGCGAGGACTAATTATAACCAAGATCCATTCTGATCATAGTCTTATTCGTTTGCAACCTGCGATTAAATGTTGTTGGCAAGTGGCAGGTCAAATAAATTCTAAATTTAGTGATATGAAAGAAAGAAAGACTTGTGACCAGTCACAATGACATGCATACGAACATGACCCATTTGAAGAGAAGCAAAACTCATAATTAAGAGTGAAATTGAGAGGAACCTGATCGGAAGATTCATTGTGAGGAATGGCGTATGAATTGCTGATATCGACGGTTCCATAGGTAAGATAGATCCGAGGAGAGCACCGATCGTTCAAACCAGCAACTGAAGACCATCCAATCAAACAGGCATTTGGGCGAATGAATAAAAAATGTGGTATTTAAAATATATGACGTATGCTGATTTAGATTTTAGATTTCTAATAATTTGTTTCTTTTAACAGTTTTCACTAGGTTTCTTCGATTCTTCAATTTTTTTTAAAAAAAAAACTGTTAAAGAAAATGGACAATAATAATAGAGGGATTAATAACAAAATCTACTAAAGAAAATGCCACAAAAGAGAGATGTTTTGATCATTGGAGACATTATTATTCAGCCGCTGGGATAATTTGATTTGTTTTAGGAAAAGGAAGATGACAATATGGTACCGTAATCATATATATACCACGGTTGTGATTTTATTACCGTGAACACTTTTAATTTGTTTTAAATTTCACGAAAGTAATAACATTATTTGCTCTTGTGAATATTAGATTGCTGTCTAATAACCTATGTTACATGGAAACGGAAGCGGGCACGCGGAAGCGGAAGCGTATGGAAGCGCAGAAACGAGATTTTTTGAAAAATTAGGAAACGGGTACGTATTGGAAGCGTATATCCATATGTATGTATATATATGTATATATATATATATATATTAAAATATAAGTTTTTCTTTAAAAAAATTAGGACTAAAAATTATAAGTTATAAATTTAAATAAATTATTTATTCATTTGTAATAATTTTGTAATGATTTCATATTAAAACTATGAAAATAGACATAAATTAAGTTTAAAAGAAATTATTATATTAATTATTGTTAATGCTTCATAAATAATTGACACAATATATTTGAATATATGATATATGTTTAGTAAAAACCTCAATACATAAAGATAATTTATAGTATTAATTTTAATATTTATATATTTATATCCTCTCTATTCATTACTATTAAAATTTTGATTTTACGGAAATTAATAACTACGATTATATTTTTATTGATATTCAACCTTGTATTTTTTTTAAAGAACGGAAGCGTGATTTCAAAACGGAATCATAAGCTTCCAACGTGTTTTTAAAAAGAATATTTTGGAAGCGTTCTGGAAGCGAGATTCCGTAAGCTTCCACAAGGTTCTGATTCCGATTCCGGTTCTGAAGCGGGAAGCGGACGTCCCGATGAAGCTTCCGTGCAACGTAGCTAATAACAAAGCAAAACCAATTACAAAAATTGTGCATATGAAAGCCAACTAAAATTTATCCATAATGGAATGTGACGTTTTTGGAGAGATCTTGTACACGAGAATGCAAATTTATGAAGTTTTGAATTGTTTCCTTTCGTGTTTGATCATGTGTTTCAGAGTGTCCTACTAGGCGTCCTTGAACAGGATAAATCAAATGATTTTTTATATAGTTCTTTCGACAATGAGGAGAGTATAATCTGCGATAAAGACTTTCATGCTAAGGTAAATGAATACAGCAAGTGATACAATATTTTGTGATATTATCTGATATTATTGCTTCTTTAGTTGCTAAAAGATGCATATATTCTTTGCATAAAAGAGCATGAGTTTTTGGAAGAGTTCGAGTTGGTTGCATGAGTAGAAAGGTATAACATCAATTATCTATTTGACTTGATGAGAGTGATTCCTCCTGATACCAATTATAAGGGTCATGTCTTAAGACCATAACTGATCAAAAAATATTCGGCACATGTTCTTTTCTTGCAAGCATATTCACTTAACAATGTGTGTGAAAAGCTCTTTATATGAGTATGATTTCTGTTGATTTTTCCGTAGAATCAAAAGTCAGATTCTTCTTCTAAAATATCCAAACCAAAACTTAACCCGACGTCTTTACTGAATTCAAATTAGGTGGCACACCTGAGATTAGGCTGGTTGGTAGCTGATTTTTTTTTCCCATATAATTTTTGACTATATTTACTTGATTGTTCTTTTTCATTTACCAGGAGATCAATGCTGATGAAAACAATGCCAATTTTTTTAGTAGCTACCTCAAGAATAAGCTAATTAAAAAAATTCATGAAGGAGTTGGTTAATGTCATTTCGTAAAATGATCAACACCTTACCGAAGTTTTCCATATTGGTGGTATCAATCTTCGATACCTTGGATGTGTAAGTGACATGTCTCTTTATCATTTTGTTTATCCATCTCCTTGATTTGTTTTATCAACAATCATACATGACAAAGATGCTTATTTGTGTAAGGATTGTTCTTTTCTTTGGGAGATTTGTCTCAATGAAATTGCAGTCAGATGAGCAAAGCATCTTATCAAGGTAAATGCTGAATATTGTAGAAGCATATCACAATAAACATGTCTCTGTGGATAAGTTTCTAGAATATTTTTCATTTCATGCAAAGGGTGTCTAATGTCTATCAAGTTTGTAATAATTTCTGTTTTTTTCTTTCTTTCTTAAATGGTTATACATGGCTATCTAAGAGATGCAAAGAATCAAGATATATGAACAGATTATTAAGTTAATCAGTCAATTGTAGTTAACAATTGAATAATACATTGTCTCGTTAAACTTTGTAGTTTGTACTAGCTTAGTACAGTAGTTTCTTTCTGTTTAACAACTAAAATAAAAAAATATTTTTCTTTGCAAATAGATAACAACAAAGTTAATAGTAAACTCTTGAAATCAACGGGACCAATGTTTGGAATCAATAAAAAGAGCTATTGGTCAAAAGAAATCATTATATCCTTTGTTAAGTCCTCCCATTTTGATCTCTTCATGTTAGATCACAAAAACATAAGCAATTGAACATATAATTCCAATCTTATGGGTTAAATATTTGGGAAATGACCTTATTCATACAAAATAGACATTAAACCTGTAGAGTTTCAAAAAAAAAAAAAAAAGACATTAAACCTGATTTTTAGTTTCTACCACATGACTTATACTTGAACATACAATCAGAGCTATTTCCACATTCTTATTCCTTCAGTTCGATGAGTATATCATAACACATCTTATCGGTGTGGCAAAAATCAAAAGAAGTGAACTTAAACAAATTAAATTTATGGGAAGTCTTATACCTCTTTTGTTAAAAGATAATACTAGAATACATTTCAACCAATGAAGAGTAAGCATTTCCAACCTTCACATACTTACTCCTCTGATATGTCCACAACCTTTTGACAACACTTTTGTCATCATAGATTAGCCGTTACTCGTTAATTGACCACTCAATTTCTGTATTAAGAGTATCGTATTTCTCAAATGTGAATTTGCTAATAAGAAAACTATAGATCATATAAAAAAATAAATTGTATTCAAATATATGAATCGTCAAATGTTCCAAAACTTTAGCAAACTTACATCTAATCACCAATTTTATAAAATAAACAGCAGTATTAAAGAATTGTTTTGTTCCCTCGTTCCTTTCACCCCAAGTTACCCCACAACTCCCCTAAAAACGTCTTTGCCGCGTCAAGACTCGGATAGTAAGTAGGCTCCATAAATATCTGACTCAGCGAGTCACACGACACCTGACTGCTTCCCATCATCACCGCAACTAACTGCTTATACGCGAAGAAGAAACTCTTCGCCGCACCTTCCACAGCCTGCATCCCTTGAAGCAGATGAATCTTATCGCACTCTCCTTTCTTCCTCGCGTACATCCTCATCGCCGCCTCTTGCAGCCTCGGTCCTCCCGTGGGATCAACCTCGACCTCTAGAATCTTCGGTATCCTCTGCCTCAGATCCTTCGACATCTTCGTCATCTCCACTAGTCCTCTCGACCTGAAGCAAAACGCGTCGTTTTTACCGGTCGATTTGATTTGTAACTGCTTCTTCAGTTTCAAAAAATCCTCCGGGTCCATTAGTATGTGTAGATCTTCGATCTCCGTCATCAGCCTCCAGATCCTCTCCAGCAAGTAAACGTCGCTGGACGCTTTACCAAATCTCTCTTCATTGATATTCTCGTCGATTCTGTTCAGGAGGCTTAGAGATGCGTGGATCCACGACTCGAGGATCTGGTGGAGGACGTAGAGCGTCTGATTCTCGTCGTTATCCACGTGATCCGCGTAAGGATTGTCCTTGAGTCTGTAAAGACCGTTCGGTTTGCAAACGGCGTCGTATCGGAGATTCGGTTTGTTAGAGACGTTCTGTTCTCCGAGTCCGAGCGTGTACTTGCACCGACGCATCTCGTTATCGATCGTGCACAAAAACTTCTTCCCTAGGGACTCCGTTTTTCGCCACGTGGCTAGCTGTGGTAGCAGGCTGAGAGAGCTTCGTCCGTCGCTGACCGGAGCTGATTGATCGTCCTCTTCTTCGCAGATCGATGCTATGAGCTGGATCTGACTCGTGACGAGAGAATCTAACCGCCGGTTCCACTCGCGGTGGTTGATGTACGGTCTCGCGTCGGAGCAAACGGATAAAACCAATCTGAAACTGATCTCCAGAGCTTGGAGAGACGGTTTGAGGATAGGCTCGTTTGACCAGCGGGGGAAGTCACGTGATGACCAGAGGTTTTTAAGCTCGGGGAGACGGAGGTAAAGCTCGTAGGCGGAGCAAGCTGCTGGAGCGGAGCATGAGATGGGAGACGAGACGGCGACGACTTTGAACGGCGAAGGGATAGTGACGTGGAGCTTTGAAGAAAGCTTAGGTGATTCTGATGACATCATCTTACTCTTCCAATCTGTATCAACCATTTTTTTTTTATCTCTCTGCTTTTTTTTTCTATTTGAAACTTTTGTTTTGATAAGTAGAGAAGGTATACGAGGGAAGTTTATATAGAGAGAAATGGATAGGGAAGGGGAAAGTCAACGTAGAGACCGCGTCTCCTTTTGTTTTTCTATTTAATTAATTGAATATTTTAATCTTTTTTCAGACAAGTCGTGGGACTGTGTGTAGATTAATTTCAGGATAATCTTTTTTTTTCTTATTTTGGGGTTTAAAGGATGGGATATACTTTAATCTCTCCTATATTTATGATAAGATAATGGGCATGATAATCGTTTTATTGCTTTTGTATTGTTTCTTGTTATAGTTTAATAAATGCCTAATTAAGAGATTCTACGTTTCATTTATACAAAGCAAAACATTTTTAATTATTCTCGTAATAAATTATCTTCTAAACAAACATTTTTTTACGTTAGTATTTCTTCCGTTTAAAAGAATGATATGGAATTTCTGCAGTTACCTGATTTTGAAAGTCAATAATGCGTTATGGGTTGTCAGTTATGAGCAGATCCTAGTATTAAAGTTATGTTTTTTTAACTGTTTCCGTATAAAACAACATTTGTAGGGTTGTAATAAGATTTGTTAATTAGAGTTATGAATCTACGACTACAATTTCAACCAATCAGGCACATGTTTTGAATATTATACTATTTAACACTCTATGTCATGTGATGACATTTAACACGTTCATTGAATCGAACATAATCGCGTGTGTTCTAAAAACATTAAGGATTTTTTTTTTTTTGAAAATGGGTATACGGTTGATTTGAAACTTGAACATCAAATCAAACATGTTTCTTTAGAAAGAGTTTAAGACAATTTATTATTCTTTTTAACAAAAAGTTTAAATACTATTTATAAGTTAAAAGATCAATAAGAAAATCTTCAAAAAAAAAAAAGGGTTAAAAGATCAAATTTATTAATTGTATTATATTTGTAACTTGTAAGTGAGAATTTAAAGACAGATATATACTAAAGATCAAAGTTGTTGTAAAAATAATATAATAAAAAGAGTGTAGTCCACCAGTTTTTTTTGTAGTAAGCTTTTGCTTGTTTAACAAATTGATTCGAGCTTGTAATTTACGCTGTAATGCCGGTCTCCGGATTATCAATAAAATCGTAATTTTTTTTATTTTTTTTAAATGTATCCTATACTAATATTTTATTGTTTCCCGGTTTTCCTGCTCTAATATCGGAAAATTATTTTTTCTTAAAACTTAGAGAAATTTTATAATCATTAACCTGCGATCTAGAAAAATTCAACAAAGTTGGCAAAAGATTTATCTCTCTTCCTTATTCTCTCTCGTATCTTTCACAAGGGAGATATTGAATTAAAACTTTTGAATCTCGCCGGTTCTTATCGGTGATTTCACCTCTAGTATACTGCGGTCTGTTCGACGAGTATATCCGGCTTCTGCCTCCGGTGCGGTCTTCTCGACGAAGCTATCCGGCTTTGTCTCCGCGTTGCGTTTCTTCTCGAAAGCAGCGGCAGCTTACTTCCGGGGTTTTTCCTGCTTCGTTGATCGGCGTTTCCGGTTTCTCTCTGCCCAATCGACTCTCTTTCCTCAGCCTCGATTTATCTCTTCCTCTCCTCTTCTTAAGCCGTTTCATCTTCGGGTTTTTCTTCATCTATAAATATGACCGTTCATCTTGCAGGAAGATCGATGGTGGTGGGTTAGATCGTAGACGATTTGTCTTTTTGGAAACGCACATCCGGTGTGTGACTTGTTCCGCTGTGAAGATGGCTCCGTCGTGAGTCGTTTTTCATTGGTCTGACTATGCTTGGCGGCAGAATTCCGTCGAGTCTCCACTCAAGCGCCGGTGGAAGATTGCTTCTTCTCTCCTTGACGCGTGTCTCAGGACGCAGAGCATTTGTCCATGTGGTGGGATGAGTCGACATCTTCTTCAATGGATTTTCACTCTTGGGCTTACGGTCTAAGTAGTTTGTTTAGTTTCGGCCCATTGGTTGGGCTTCCTTGTACTGTTTTTCGTTGGGCTTGGTCCGTTTGGGGCTTGGTCCGTTTGGGCCTTGATTCGTTAATAAAAATACTAGATGTCAAAAAAAAAAAAACCTGCAATCGAGAAAACAAAATTCATATAAAAGTGATTATTTTAGTGTGGATAAGCAATTAGACGGTGCCGTTGTATGAACTAAAGATAATGAAAACAAAGAAAGGGCACATGGACAGAAGAAGTAGGAGGAATATAGATGAGAAGCTTATCCAAAATAATGCGAGGAAGGTTGGAGTTTGGTCTCAATTTGCTTTCGTGTAGTTACTACTAGGAAGCTGACGTTTCCTTTGACTATTGTTTTTCTAAGACTACTGATGTCTGATATTCTATGGAATATGTTTAAATGCATGCATGTACTCTGTTGTTGGTGACAATAACCTTAGTGCTTAGTTTATTTTATCGGTAAACCAAAGAATAGTGAAATTTAGTTACATTCCATTATTCACTTATTGTTTGATATGTCACTATGCTATCGCATTTAAAACTAAAAAACATATGAAAAGTATGTGATAAGTTTCTATATTGTTTTGTTTTTGTTCTATCTTTCCTTGGATGCTTCCTTCATTCCTTTCTTAACTTTGAATTCAGCTAACTTAATAAGCCATCCCTTGAGGACAAATAAAGTTAATTATGCATAGTACATATATAAGAATATTATCTCATCCACATGTTTGGTAAGTCTAATAGATAAAGACTCCCAACTTATTCCATTTAGATATCAATGATCTTTTCTTTTCATGTAAACCATCAATATGAAATGATTATATGGAACAAGCAAACCACGGGTCCATTCAAATCATACAATACATAAACATTTTGTATACGGTCAATGAGTGTTCAATATTTTATATACATTGTTTTTCATTTTTTTGTATGTTTAACTTCACTAAAACTGTTTTAGCTTAAATAATACGTCAAGAGTTTCATTCACATGCAAACACTTAATGGAAAAATATTAGAAAAGAAAACTGGATTTTTTTTTTGTTCAAAAGAAAACTGGATTTTCTATAACATAACAGTCACTCGTATTCTAAATAGTAATGATCTTAAACGTATATTTCAATATATATTACCTTCTTCTCGAAAAAAATATTCTATATTTCAAAAATATGCATCTATCAAAAACATGGATATAATATAGGATGGGGTTATATAACTAAAAAGTATTAAAAGAAGAAGTGTTGCTTGTTAAAATTCTTTTCAAGTTCACGATAAGTCTTTCCGACTTTTTTTAAAAGTTTATTTCTTCTTTATACATATAGTCTTAATTTCCCTTATACATTGTTGTCTCCAAACGTTATTTATACGAAAAGAAAAACAGTGACCCATATCCTCCCTCCTATACTCCTTTAGAAAGAACACAACATGAATGATAACTGTTTGTTAGTTTTTCATTAATTAACGTTGTATGAAAAATCACATTAGGCAGAGAGTATTATTCATTGGATATATGAGATGGCTACAAAGTAAAAGTAGAAGCAAACATTTGAATTTCCACGTTGTTCGCATCTATTGTGGAAAAACTTCACTATGCTATATTATCAAACCATTTCTTTTTCCTTCCTTATTGACTTGAAAATTTCTAGCTCTTTTTATCCTCAACAAGAAAAAACTATATTAAATCTGATTTTATGGTATTCCATAAAGATATATATGTGATTGAGTCTAAACCACAGCTCCCATTACTCCAATCACATAAAAACCCCACTAGCCAAATGTAGTGTTGTCTAACCCAAAAAATCACTTAACAGACTATCAGAGGAGGCGACTTTCATTAACAAAAAATTCAAATAGCCAAAGAGGATGCCCCACAGCCACATACGAGTTAGCAAATCCCATATTTGTAACACTTTGAACAATGAAAAACGCTCCCCTGTTTGCACTTCTGTTAACCACTGATAACTCAAACTCCTCCACACCTGACAATTCTCTTCTTATCTCTGTGCCCTGAAATAGAAAAGAAGGCCACGCCTCTGGCCTCTGCACAGCTCCAAAGAGCTCACTAAATTCACCAGCCATGATGATCTTAGTCTGTCTGTGGCTTTTCATACTTTCTGCAGCCCACAACAGAACCTTAAATCTTGCTTCATCCTTCGTTTTGATCCCTGCAAAATATCTTCTACTGTGGAGTAGAACCACACCCCTTTCGTTTCTCAAAACCCACCCACCACCTGCAATTCTTTTGTTGTTATCAAAAGTAAACCCAACGTTGCACATCTTCCAACCCGGTTTGGGCGGATGCCAACGACGCTCAGGTGCCGGTTGGGTTATCTTCTCCGTATCTTTCCACTCCTTCCCAAGGGCCTGCGCCACAAACCATTCCTCCGCATCTCTGAAAGCTTTGGCTGAGACTTCTAGTGGATTAAAACAACGATTTTCAAACAAAAAATCATTCCTTCTTTTCCATAAGTTCCAGACCACCCAAGGCCAAACTCTACCTTCCTCACTTTGTAAATTACGAGATTTGCGAATGTCGAAGAGGAATTCAAAGTTTGCAAAGACAGAGGAAGTACTGAACCCCTCTCTTGGATGAGGAATGGGGGACAACGCCCACACCTGTCTCGCAAACGGGCATAGAAAGAGTATGTGGTTAATTGACTCACCCTCATCACCACAGATTTGGCATCTCCCATCAACTTTCATGCCTCTTCCAATGATAAGATCTGAAGCCGGGAGAGCATCACTTAAAGCTTTCCACATGAAAATTCTCAGCTTAGGTGATGTTTGAACTTTCCAAGCTTTCTCTATCAAGTCGTTCAGGGATGGGAGAGCAAAAGCTTGCAGGTGGGCCATTCTCATCTTCATGTCTACCGCTAGCCAATAAGCAGATTTGACTGAGATCTGGCCACTTTTATTGAAACTCCAAGATACGAAATCTTCCTTGTTCACAACCGGCTGATTTTTCATGATAATCTCCACATCCGCTGGAACAAATATTTCTGCAAGTTTGGTCACATCCCACCTTCTTGATTCTACATTAATGAGATCAGCTGCTCTCAGGTTGACATCAAACGAGTAATTTTTAATCCAAGGGGCTCTAAGACCTTCATGAGGATCCTCAATCCATTTATCCAGCCAAACCCTTGTCGATGAACCATTTCCAACTCTGTGTCGAATTCCTTCTTGCAGCAACTCCCTACCAAATAAGATGCTTCTCCAGGCATAGGAGGGCCGAGATCCCAATGTAGCAGAAAGGAAATCACCATTGTTGAAGTATATGCTTTTGAGAAACCTTGACAATAGACAATCAGGTGCATTTAAGATCTTCCATCCTTGTTTCGCTAACATAGCTTGATTAAAGCATTCAAGGTCTCTAAATCCAATGCCTCCTCGGTGTTTAGGTAAGCATAACTTGTCCCAAGCAAGCCAATGAATTTTCCGTTTGTTTGAGTCATCTCCCCACCAGTAATTAGCCATCATGCTAGATATCTTGGCCGTGACCGTCTTGGGCAGTCGAAATACACATTGCAAAAACCGGCATTCCACCAACCGTTGATTTTAACAAGATCTCTTTTCCTCCCTGGGAAATTTGCCTGAGGTACCAGTTGTCCAGCCTTGCTTGTGAGCGGTCCTTGATAAAAGACAACATATCCACCTTTGAACCTGAGAAACATTTCGACAAGCCGAGATATCTACTGGTTCCTCCTTCATTATCAATACCCATGATGACTCGGACTTGCGCTCTGGTCTCTTCCCCAACTAGATTCCCAAAAGAAATGGAGGCCTTTTGTAGATTAATAGTTTGACCAGTAGCCTTGCCATAATATTTCAGAATTCTGTTCAGGACCGTAGCTTGATCATGAGAAGCCTTGCACATGAACAGACTATCATCTGCAAAGAGGAGATGATGGATAGATGGGCCATCGCTAGCAAACTGCATTCCATCAAGCAAGCCATTCCTTTCCACCACATTGAGGAGATGGGTTAGTCCTTCGGTGCATAGCACAAACAAGAATGGAGATAGAGGATCTCCCTGTCTAATATCCCTCTGAGGTGTGATCAATCCAAACGGGTGGTCATTAATGAGCACCGAATATGTTATCGTTGTTACACACATCATCACCCATTGCACCACTCTGTTGTCAAACCCCAAAGCAACCAACAGACTTCTCAAGTAACTCCACTCCACTCTGTCATAGGCTTTTGACATGTCAGTTTTGACAGTCATAAACTCCTTTGAGATCTGAGGGTGGCCTTTTAACGCATGTACAGCTTCGTGAGCGATGATAATATTATCCGAGATCACTCTATCTCTCACGAAGGCTGACTGGTTAACAGAGACTATGGCGTGAAGAAAAGGTTGAAGTCTCTTGACTAAAATCTTAGCCACCGCTTTGTAGAGAACCGAGCACAAACTTATTGGGCGTACGTCAGTCATGAGGTCGGGATTTGATATCTTCGGTAAGAGACAAAGGTATGTGAGATTCCATTCCCTAGGCATGGCCCCTGATCTAAAGGCTTCCTGTATCTCTGAGGTAACTTGATCTCCCAGAATCCCCCAATATTTTTGAAAGAAAGCCACAGTCATTCCGTCAGGGTCCGGTGCACTGTCTGCACATATAGAGAAAATGGCATGGGTCACTTCGTCTTTGGAGATCTGGCTCGTCAGTTGCTTGTTCATCTCCCTTGACACTCTTGGTGAGAAGCTCTCAAACGCCGGTTCATAAGAGCTGGGATTTGAAGATTTGAAAAGCTCAGAAAAGTACTCCACTGCATCTTCCGCTTTAGCACCATCCGACCACTGATCTTGGTTGTTCTTATCTTTAAGCTTAAGAAGTGTCACTGCGTTATGCTTTTGTGTACTGAGGCTTTAGATTGTAATGGTTCTGTTATCCTTGTGGTATCTTATGAAATGAATCCCTTTGATGGAAAAAAAAAAATATATGTGATTGAGTCTAAATCGGGGCCTGGCTTCCATCCGTTTTGGTAACCAATCAGGTTGTCTCGCACGTAAGGAAACGACAAGTGGGATTCTTCATGTGCCAATTACCAACTTGGTCCAACTCTATCGGTTTCACACGTGGTCGGAGCAGAGCAAGCTACCGGTTCCAGAGCATATATCCACGTGGTAAGACAGCTGGAATACTGATTGGTTTTCAAGTCTATCTACGCCGCTGATTACTCCAATTACTACAATCATTTTTCTCTTTTTTCTTTCCTGTGCGTCGAATTATAAACATCCTAATAAATGTAAATACAAACAAAGCAAATATTCCTTACTAGCGAATGAAACAATGATCAAAATGGTATAATAACCATCATATTTCTCTTTTTCTTCAAAATAATGTTGATTTTATTGGATCCCTTTTGATTAATTAGAGTTGCAGTATATATTATATACTTTATATTAATTTTCTTGTAAGGACAAAGACAGCAATGGATTTGGTTTGGTTACTTAGATTTGTTTGTGGATATTATTGTTTATGAAAATTTAAATCAAAGAATAAAGGAGTAGAAGTGAGTCAACAAAGGTTCAGCTAACAAGATAAAACAGGTTTCCTGGGAGTGAAGCACGTCTTCAGCCGCATCCGCATTATCCGACCATTATCCATTCTTAACCATCTTTCTTTTTCTTACTTTAAAGTTTCTTATAGATCAAGTAATTATAAAATATTAAAATATAATCAATTACAACTTTAATTTTCTACAGTCTTAGTTTTAGCTGAGCCGCATCTAAGCATCGTCCATGTTCTAGTAGTTACAACTTACAACATATAATCAATTATTTCACATAAACAACTAAAACATGCAATATGCTGTGAATAGAGAAAAAGAAGAAACATGTTAATTTTATTATTAGTCCGTAGACGACGATACTTTATATAAGGTAGGGTTTAAAACTTTCTATAACATGGGCTTATATGTCTATGATGGATATCTACATTAATATTCATAACACTTCCCCTTGGATGTCTATTATACAAAATAAGTTCTAAAGCGCGTATGATACTGTCTCGTCAAAAACTTTACCAGGAAAATCCAGTGAAAAAAACCATGGTTAAGGGAAAAAAGTACAGCGTGCATCTACTCGCCCTGATGAGAACTTAACTTGAGATATCTGATAGGAGGCAATTCAGTGTGATGAATTAACTATTTTGTCTCGGGCTTGGACCGGTTCACTTCTCTTGATAGATTTGACACTCCTCACTGAAACTTGAATATCTTGATGACCGTAGTACAAAATGACTTCACACCACTTGAAATCGAAGCTAACATCCATATCTAACTTTAGGAACTGGTCTGGCTCTGGTAAGATTGGAATATTAAGCGACATTTTGAATATCATACGATATTAGGTATTCTGAGACAGCTTGTACATGTTCCACGAAAACAGCCATATCTCAAATTTTATCATCTGGAATGACTTGATTCAAATTCGAGATGAAAGTAGACTCGAAGATCTTTCTATGGACACCAATTTCATATTTTTATTCCATCGATAAGGTCTCATTTGATTAGAAAAATTGCGACATTCGATTCTGTCTCCCAAATAAAATGTGTTCATGACTTGATTCTTTTTCAAGCATGATTGATCTTGATCATTCTGTTCTACTTCTCTAATTTTCGAAAAGTAATTTGGAAGATTGATAACATTCCTCTTTATGTGTCTATCATTTGCGTGTTCTTTGTTGCCTCGTTAAAACCTTGATATGAAAAACCTAATGATACAAAACCATGATAAGGAAAAAGAGTACAATCACACACATCATCATATTCTCCCCCTGGAAGCATCATCTTCGAGAGATGTATTCTCATCATATATATCATCCTTTTGGAATTGCTATAAGCATATCCTTGGTGAATAAACTCGTTATCTTGTCATATAATCTCTTAGACCATAAGACTTTTTGTCCATAACATACTTTCACACAAAGGTTCATATTTTGGTCTATTTGGATTCCATGTCCAAATTTACTTTTTATAGAAAATCTTTTAAACTTTGATATTGTACATACTTGTACATACGAGTTATTCTCTTTCTTCTTATAAAATTTACTAGTATGGCCAATCTTCTTGTCATTTGAAATCACATCTTTCAATCATGTTAGAAATCATTAAATTCGAACTATGATATTTCATGACCAAGAATTATTTCCTTCATATGTTTAATACACTCGTGCGGTAATGTTCTAGAGAATTAGCACTTTCTGCTTCTAGCAATCCAAATCCATATGGGATTTACTACTTCTTCCAGTTTATGTACTTTTGAATCATTGACATAATTGTCATTTTCCAGTGGCTTTCAATTCTTGCCAGACTAAAAAAATTTGAAAATTGATGCTTCCACCACATGATGATGTGTTTCTTTATAATCAGTTATATGTCTTTGCACAATCCTTGTTACAACATCACATCTTATGATTTCATCATCGCATCTATTTCACATAAAGACCTATTTATGTGCCACTAGTTTTACATTTTCAGGTGTATGGACTACTTGTCCAAATACTCTTCTCTTTTGAAGATATTTAATCCTGCATCTATTGTTTATTTACATATTGGCCAATAATTTCTTTGTGTGTGTACACTTTTCAATAGATGGTTCATGATCCTCATTTTCATCAACTGCCATATTGCATGCATAAGTATTCACGACGTCGATTTGATATCGGTTCCTTATTGTTCCAGACATGATATAGCTATTTGAGATTTATTTATTCTCGGGTACCTGAGTTTTTTTTTCTTGTCATGTATTATATCTCTTCTCGAGATATTTAATATTTCATTCTTCGATTTTGCCATTCTCATTCATGCTCTTTTTTTTCCAAGGATTATTATATTTGGAACCAATAGGTCTATCATGCTTCATGCGCTCTTTAGACTCATTAGCAGTTTGATAAAGTCCTTCTAGGACATTCATTTTATCTGGAGCATTTACAGCTGATACTTGTGACTTAATCACTTTCTTAGGATCATGAAATGAGTCTGACAACTCATGTTAATCTTTGTAATAGAATTATCTACATACATTCATTTTGGACTTCAATTCACGCTCTTTAGTCCGAGGATCAATGATAATTCATTTCAACTCATTTATTTTCCAGCTGTTTATTTCTCCCCCTAATATTGGATAGACTAACTTGAGTCTTCCAATAAATTTTATAAAATCGTCAAGACTTTATCATCAGTGGAGATCATATCCAACATATTCATAACCTCATTTGAGGTCCCATCTTTTAGCGTTGTGGTGAAACAACTATAACTTTTTCAAATTTTCTAGATGGGGATCTTTGGTTCCTGATCCAAAAACAAATTCGATGGGGAGAGTTTTTAATTACTCTTTGGCATTATGCGAATCAATGTTGCTGCATCTTACGTATGAACATTAGTTACAAGATGTTCATCATGTATTCTCACATGCATAAAATAATCATCAAAGGCTTGTGATTTCACCAATATTACCAATTAGTCTCGCAAACATCAGGTTGCGGATACGTGACAAGGATACATATGACCTTTTTGTCGATGCATATGGTGGATGATCAGTCCACCAGTGGGTGATCAAGCCCACAAACAGCTCCTTGTGTAAATAGAATCCAACTCTATTTGACGGGTGAAAATTGTATTCTTACATTGTCTTGTAAGTAAGCAGCACATGACAGATCATTCGTAAAAATTTTCTGGTTCTTAAACGAATGACATATGATTATCTTTCACATCATTACTAAACCGGGATGGCACAACCGATTTGCCAAATATTACAATTTCAGTAAACTTCTGGTTTACTATTATATTTATCTCTATTTTCTAATCATTGTGTAGTATAATACAAGAATGCCTTAGGTAATACTTCTGATTCAAGTTATTCAAGATTTCCCTTTTTCTTATTGTCTCAATATGATTAGATTCTAAATCTCAAGGTTTATTTTATAAATGACTTCTCAAGTATATTTCCAATGTGAACATACTTCTGCATGTTCCTTTTACTAGGGATGTGGGATTCTCAAATTCTCACCCTCGAGATAATAACCTCTAGATTCATATATCTTGATTTGAATCCCACTTCAGAATCAACAACATACCCGACTTAATGTCATGTATTATATCTTAGATCTTTTTGATCTTTTAGACTTGAGAAAATATAATGCATTAATAATTTTAAGTTGCATGCGTTCCTATAGGCAATGTATCTAATCCTTTAGAGCTTCCAATAATCTTGATACTACGTGACATTGTACTCACAGTAAAAAAAATTTCTTATAAGATAAAATAAATAAATAAATAAATATATATATATATATATATAAAAAGTTATACGGGGATATGAATTATCATAAATATTTTATTATAATAATCCTATATTATTTTTCTCAATCACTATTTTTTTTTTTTACTATCATACGATGTCATCTCTATATTGCCTAGTTTTAAACAAAGAATTCAAATAAAACTCAGATGACATATAGATCAATTCACATAATCAAATTTTAATTGACTATGAATCTATAAATAATACTTATCTTAAGCTAAGGGAGAAGCGAATTGACGATTGGAGATCTGCCATGGTAATGGTGTTGGGAACACACTTGTCAAATCTGTCTTTTATAAATAATCAAAAGTTTGCTCATAGAAATATGGCCTTTTGTTAGTAAACATCAACATTTACTATTAAAAATTTATGATATTAGAGTAATATCATTATCAAGCACTATGAAGTTACTAAATATTAAACCAGTTCAAGAAAAATAAACCAATAAACCAAGTCAATCACGTACTATACTTTTATAGTAAATTTTTTTTTTCGTTTGAAAAGATTTTTAGAATCATGCTAATAATCATCTCTATGTCAACTATTTTTCAATGAAGCATGCGAATAAAAATCAGATGACATGATCAAATTAAGTTTTTCTTATCAAATTATAGTTGACTATAAGTTGATGTTATGCATAAAAATAAAATAATACTTATCTGAGTCAAACGGAAATCGGAGACATAGGAGTCTTTAAAACACGAGTCTTTAAAACACTTTTCTCTGCTCTCTGGAATCTCGTGAAAAGCAATATGTATAAACCTGATATACTCATAGTTTTGCTCATAAAACATGGCACCTTATACGTAAACATCGAAACTTTCGAGTCCATATAAACCTTGCATCAATGTTAAGCATAACAAGTATATTTGATCGTTCATATATATATATTTTTTTTTTTGGTTAACATGACCAGGTACATAATAAATATGTATGCATTAAAATATAATAGCAAACGAACCTATATGCACGTAATCCACAATAAACATCAAACAAACCATAGTAAATCTATATTATCGAGACTACTAAACTAACAACTTATAACCATAGCAAATTTATACGAACCGTAAACATGTCTCTGATAATATTATGGTTTTCAAATATGAAAGACTTAGCTTTATCAAACAGAGATGGTGTTGGTGTCTATCTAGGGCAAGGTGAGTTATGACATGGAAACTCCTAGAGCGTTGATATGAACATGTTTCTTTTCAATATAAACAATAGTTTGCAGTTACGATAATTAAGAAAAAAAATCTCAGATTGGATTATAATTGTATCAGTTGCAGTATTTGGTAAATAATCGCTATACTAACAATACCAACAGACTTATGCTATATATGAAATTCTACCACTCACTCTATTCTTCTGATGATTTATTATAATAATAAAATCAAATCACAATATGTAAAGATACTTATCTTGACACGAAGATGAATGGATCATGAGAGATCGCAAACTCCGTTGACCGATAATCACGTTGTTTAGGAAGCTCGAAGGGAATAAAGTGATGTTAGATAAGTTGGCTAACTCAATACCAATTAGTTTTTTTTTCTATTTTTTTTCGCTCAGACAGCTAGGATTTCATGCTAATAACGTGTTGTGAATAGAAAAAAAAGGAAACATGTTAATCTTATTATTAGTCCGTAGACGACCAAACTTTATATAGAAATACAAAAGTAGAGTTTAGAACCTTCTATAATATGGGTTTATGTGCATATGATGGACATGCACATTAGTATTCATAACACAATAAAAAATTATCAAATAATAGGACGAATTTTACAGAAAACGATATCTGAACAACCATTAATGTACTATGGATATATATATTTTTTTTTTTTGAAAAGCGGTACTGCTATGGATATTTTGTTATTATTTAACTTGGACTAGATGGCATGATATGGATAAATTTTGGTATGGAACACATCATGCTGCCTAATGTCTCAATGAATGCCGGAGAGGAGAAATTGCATGTGGATGAGATCTAACACCAATAAATAAACATACATATTCTTTGATGAGACATTCTTAATTTCTATGTTTTATCCACTTCTTATCTTTTATTTTTTAATATAGCCACTATAGAACCACATATGAAAATCTATAATTAACCGCAAAGTAATAATTTAGCTTATTAACTTAAAGGTGGATCATGCAGCTGTTGGATTTTTGAAAACATATTTGTGTTAATACATTTACTTTCGACTAGCCAGCCCTTAACCATGTTTCATCTCTCCATTATAGTTTAAAACACTGAAAAAACCTCGTAATGACCTTATGACGATTGAGTATGCAATAATTACATAGAAAAAGTCGTAGCAATCTAAGATGTATATATATACGTTGTGGAACATGGAAACATAGTCTCCTTACTACTTCTAATCGGACTCTCTTTTTGACTTTTTACGTGACAAGCAAATGGATGCAACTTGGAGATATGGAATAATCCATATCCACCGAAAGCCTCATGACTCGTTTTATTCTGATTATTAAAAGTGGCGCGACATGTTCCTCTTTTAGCTCCGCAATCCCCACGCTTATGTTTCTTCCTCTCATGGGATATGCCTTCGGATGAGTCTTATTCTTATCCATTTTCATCAACTTTTAGAAAGAAAAAATTATCGACAAGATCATGTTTGTGCTTCGTTAGGCATGCTTATTCGAGATATAGTCTCCCACATTGGTAATTGTAAAAGATCATAATCCGTGGCGGATCTAGTAACATTTTTAATTGGAGCACACTACTTAAAATAACAAAAACAATTTTGAATTGGGGGCACTCTTTATGTTTTTTCACTAAATTACAAATAATTTCATCAAATCTTTCTAGGTTATTCAAGAAAAAGTATAAAATAGTGGGGGGCACGTGACCCCGTACTGTTACACATACATCCGTCTCTGATCATAATCAATATATAAAATATATGGGACATTCCTCTTATAACCAATTAGTTTAAGGCTAAAAACTCATTTAGCTTAACATAATATCAAAACCATATTCAAACAGTCCAACCCGATCCACATCGATCTTACCCAAAATTGACCCATCAATCTTTGTTTGAATATTCTGAAATTAACGCTCAAAAAACCATCATCTCAAAGGAACATATTAGAGACATAGTTTCCCACATCGATAATAGGAAAATATTCTAAACAAAATATAAAATAGATGAGCTAATATGGGAGACTATGTCTCTAAAAGTGCTTATAGAATATTTCCAATGTATGAATCTATTTTCTTCTCCAAAATGGCACACTAATAATAAAGCTAAGATACAGTAAAAACATTAGAAACAATGGGTTAAATTGTATACCGAACACCTCAATTTCAATTCAAGTAATTTTAAGTAAACCATCTTTAACCAAAATTGTAGATCCTAAACCATATTTTAACCGATATGCAAACATTTCACATGCTCATTTCCTGGCCCAATAACGAGATGAAATATTTGTGCAAAGCTCATTAAGAAGACCAAAGACAAAACACAGCTTCTTCGTCTCTAACTGTGTTCCATTTTCAAAGCTCGATTGAAACTTGGCTTCTCTGTTTCCGGAGATGTCTGTCTTTGATGATTCGTTCGTTATGGTCGGAGATGATGCATCTGAGTCTGTTCCCGTCTCAGCCTCCTTAGACGACTCCATCGATGACGTGTTCGCGGCGCCGTCTTCTGACTACGCCGCTTACTCTAACGGAGACGACGTCTTCGGATCTAACGGTGGAGGACACGACGGTCCTATCTTGCCACCGCCGTCTGAAATGGAGTCTGATGAAGGAAATGCTCTCAGAGAATGGAGAAGGTATGTTCGCTAAGTTGATACTAATCTGCTCGTTGATCTCAATTCGAATCCTTGATTATGATTAGTGTGTCACATTGTTAGATCGGATCTGAGTTTGAATTTGACAGGATCTGTCTCTATTAAGCGTATACGAATGAGTTGGTTTAATGTCAAACCGTGTAATTAGATTCCGGTTAACAAACTATACGGGACTCAATTACACGGTTTGACTTAAACCAACTAATAGTCTCTCATCATTTGATCTCAAAGTTGTCTGCTTTCTTTAGTTTCCACTCAAAGTTTATTGCTTTTGACTCCTTTTCATGTTAAAGGTTACATCTTGTGATGCTTGTTTAAGTTGATTTGATGTCGTATGTGAAATTAATAATCAAAATATTATATGCAGACAAAATGCAAATCAACTTGAGGAGAAGGAGAAGAGAGAGAAGGAGATGCGGAACCAAATCATTGAAGAAGCAAACCAATTCAAAGAGGATTTTCACAAGAAGAGAGAGTTAGCTTGTGAGAACAACAAAGCAGCTAACAGGGAGAAAGAGAAGGTGTCTTTTTTTTTTTTTTTATATTCTCAATCTTAGTTGAACTATTATTGCTCACACGTTTGTTTGTCCTTTGAAACACTGAAGCTTTACGTGGAGACACAAGAGAAGTTCTATGCGGAAGCGAGCAAGAACTACTGGAAGGCAATAGCGGAGCTAGTTCCTAAAGAGGTTCCAACTATAGAGAAAAGAAGAGGGAAGAAAGAGCAAGAGGACGCTAAGAAGGCAACAGTCTCTGTGATTCAAGGTCCAAAGCCTGGTAAGCCAACTGATCTGGCAAGAATGAGACAAATATTGTTGAAGCTCAAACAGAACCCACCTGCTCATTTGAAACTCACTCCTCAACAACCTCCAGCAGAGGCTGCTGCTCCTCCAAAGAATGTTCCTGAAACCAAACCCACCGAAGCGGTTGCTGCTGCTTAAAACACCCTTTTGTTTTTGTTATTTTCATTGCTGTTATGATGATGTGAATCACTCATTTATGTGTGTGTTATTATTGAGAAATGGTTAATATATGATATCATTTGGTTAATGGATCAATCCATCAGTCATAGAGGTGACTTCATGGTTAAAAAAGTAGAGACAAGAGTGTAGAGTTTATCATAAAGATCTCAAGGGTCAACGTTTTCTTCATTCTATCACCTCCCTTGTAAGCTTGCAGGGGGACCTGCCTGCAACCTCTCTCACTGCATGCATCATCTTCCCTTTCACTTACCTCTAAGCAAATGCCATTGTTGTTGCGGACACTGATCTCTGAGCTTGCGTTGCTGCTTGTTGCCAGTGGAGTATCTGAAGCATTCATTGGTCTGCCACGAGTATGTCCAGTTCTCACACTATACATTGATGATGCTGGAACGTTTGTCATTAGTGGTCTCAGGTTCCCTGGTATAGTCCTACGTTATGTCCTGTTTACATCATAATGTCGATTCATCAAATGTTTTATCAGAGAGAGAGAGAGAAAGAGAGAGATTACACACCATGTGTCTTATAGCCATATCAAGGGACCATATCAAGGGACTTCTTGGAGAGTGTTCTACCAAACCCTGCACTATCTGGTGATGAAGACTTGGCAGACAAGTTACCATGAGGAGAACCCTTCTCATTGGGAGGAGCTAGCTTCCTCATGTCGATCACTCTCTCCACCGTTTTTTCTCCTATGTGACTCCAGAAACAGAGGAGTACCTGGAGGGGTCTGAAGCCTAACTAAGCCAAAAGAAAAGTTAAGCATTGACATACTCAATTATGACTCAACAATATAGACAATAATGATACAGCAACTAGTAACTATACTACCAAAATTTATAAATCACTTACAACCTCACATTTAAAATACTAATTACACAATCACAAAGATTACTTAATCTGCTTGCAGTTAAAATGGTTAAAGAACTATGAACCAAATGTAAATACACAAGAAACTGTGGTTTACCAAGTTACCATTCATAGTCATTTTTGTCGCCTTCAGAACTGAGGAAATCATCTGGAGGACCTGTCTTCCGTGCAGGAGCACCACCACTTGGGATGTTAAACACTGGTGAAGTTCCAGGCTTTGAACCTAAAGATTCAAACCCATCAATAAACTAATCAAAGCTTCTCTTACCCAAAAAACCAGAAGACATTCAAATTTATTTACCTAATGGAATCTCAAACTCATGAGGGTTGTTCACAAGGAGACTATCCTGTTCTTTCTCACGCCGTCTCATCTCAAGAAACAAAGAAAGCTCTTCATCTTTCTCAGCCATCATAGAAGCCTAAGCTGTTGTTGTCTCTGCCTTGCTGCTGAATCCAGCAATAGAGACGACTCTTCAACTTCGATTCTTCTCTCTCCAAGGAATCAAACTTACAGAACAAGAGATTACTAACTTAACTTCCAATTAACTCCCTCTACACAAACAATATCCTAATCTAAACTTAAAACTAGTAATGAAACTGAAGAAACCCACTTTGAAAAATAGAAACTTTACAAGTTAATTTGCAACGCTATTTTCACTAATGGAAATCTGTCCGAGCTTGTTATTAGCATGAGCATGTTAGACTCTTGTAGCTTCCAGGTTGATAAAATCGATTATATGCCAAACAAAATGGAACTTTACGGTGAGCAGCTCATCATAGTGCTTCAATTTGGTTCATGTAGAACTTTCAAACATGAATTTTGATAAAAACATATAAAATTATTAGTTATAGAATCATCTTGTAATAATTATCATAATTTGTTTACAAAAAACCATTTAAAATTAAATATTTATTTAAACTAATAATTTTTTTTAATTACTATAATTTGATATTTTTATTGTTCTTATGACATATATAAAATATATAAAAAAGCTGAAAATTGAATTTAAAATAATATTTTTATTGTTTCATTTCAAACATTATGCTTTTATTAAAATAAAAATTATCATGTTGCATCCATCGCCTCCACTAGTGAAGCAAACAGTAATGGAAGTTTTTTCTTAGACGCGTGACAATGTGACATACATAATTGACGGTCTCGATGAAGTCGCGCGACAATTTTCAATTTTTTGGGTCTAACTTCTGATTATATTTAAAACCCAAAAGGTAGAATAGCAGTGCATGAATTTAGCTCATAAGCCTAATCGATAGTCTAATAAAAGTTTTAACTGATTACAACCCCAAATAGAAAACAATCAATATAGAAGCTCATCATAGTGCACACTGTGAGAGACAAGGTTTCACTTCTTAGATTTAGGTTAGGTCAAGAGAGATGAATGAGAATCGTGGGCTGAATCCCGTAAATAAACTTGAAGAATGAATATGATTTTATTGATGAGTTGAAAGATGATGAATACAAAGGAATGTATCTTGAGATGACTGCTAAAGAATACGTAATGCTTTTAATCTAGTACAAAAGTTGATATATGGAAAAGATATCCTTTGTCTTTTATCTTCTCCGTCTTTATATAGTCTAGGTTTCGTTGGCAACCCTTCAACTATTCTCCTAGATATTTGGCTTCAATTACGGAGCTCGCTTTAGGCTCCTCTTGACCGAGTCTCTTAAGGTGTTAGCTCACTTTCTGTCGTGACCTCTGCTATGATGTCTCCCAGGTCCAGTCGTCAGCTCGGCTTTCAGCTCCCTTTGTTATGATGGGCTTATCGCAACCCACATGCTAGCTCACGCTTAT